>NC_044031.1:375708613-376008613 GCF_901765095.1 Microcaecilia unicolor | reverse complement strand
GAAAGTCCCTCCTTATCCCTGGGGGTAGGTAGCATGGAATCTTGCTACATTTTAATAATTAAGTGGAACTGCACGGAATGCCAGATTCAAATCTGGCCACCTTCCTAGGCAGACAGGAGGGGCTGTGCAGATCTTTATCTGCTGACATTTACTGTTTTGGGACTGTCAGGTACTTGTGATCTGGATTGATCACTGTTGAAAGCAGCATACTGAGCTAGACAGACAATTGATCTGACCCAGTATGGCAACTCTTATGTGTATTTGATATACCGCCTTTATATCACAATAAGCAAAGCGGTTTACATGACGATTATGTAGGAAATGCAAGAAAAGAACTACAATAATTGATAAAGCAAAGAGAAAAGGAACAGAATAAGGGAGAAGTATGGAGGATAGTGCCAACATATCCAGAACATTCCCTACACCAGCAAATCCCAGAACACTAAGGAAAACAGGTGAGCCTTGTAGAGAGCTCTAAACTTCAGGTATGATTGTTCAGCATGAAGTGAGACGGGCAGTGCATTCCAAAGGACAGGAGCAATGAAGAAAAAAGGCTGGTTGGATTTCAGCAAAGCCTTTGATACTGTTCCTCACAGAAGACCCATGAATAAGCTGAGAGTTGAATTTAGTCTCAAAGTGGTGAACATTGAAACTGATTGATTGACAGGTGACAGAGGGTGGTAGTAAATGGAATCTGCATGGAGGAAAGGAAGTTAAGTAGTGGAGTGCCTCAGCAGTCAGTACTGGGGCCAATTTTGTTAATATATTTGTGAGAGGCATTGCTGAAGAGTTAGAATCCCGGAGGGGGTAGAAACCATGAGAAGAGATCTCCAAAAATTAGAAGAATGGACAAAGGTCTGGCAGTTAAAATTTAATCCACAAAACGACCTGGGGCTTCTTATAATAATTGGCTTCTGTCCAATAATTTTAAATGTGT
This sequence comes from Microcaecilia unicolor, assembly GCF_901765095.1. Taxonomy (NCBI): domain Eukaryota; kingdom Metazoa; phylum Chordata; class Amphibia; order Gymnophiona; family Siphonopidae; genus Microcaecilia; species Microcaecilia unicolor. The sequence continues at coordinate 376,007,676 of NC_044031.1, read as the reverse complement.
AAATGTAATTATAATTTAGGTTTCTATGAATAAGGAGTTAAAATGTAATGCCAATATGAGCAAAATGATGCACTTGGGTTGCAAAAATCCAAAGTCCAAAGGAGATGTACCAGGTAGGAGGAGAGAGGCTAATAAGCACTGCTCAGGAGAGGGACCTTGGGGTGACTGTGTCTGAGGATCCCAAGGTGATGAAACAATGCAACAAGGCAGTGGCCATGGCCAGAAGGATGCTAAGCTACATAGAGAGGGGTATAACCAGCAGAAGAAAGAAAGTGTTGATGCCTCTGCACATGTCATTGGTGAGGCCCCACTTGGAGTATTGTGTTCAAATTTGGAGGCCATATCTTGCCAAGGACGTAAAAAAACTTGAAGCAGTTCAGAGAAAAGTGACAAAAATGGTATGGGGTTTGAGTCTCAAGACATATGAGGAGAGACTTGAGGACCTGAACATGTATAGCCTAGAGCAAAGGAGAGATAGGGGTGATACAGACATTCAAATATTTTAAAGGTATTAATCTGCAAACAAACTGTTTCTAAAGACAGGAAGGTGGTACAACTAGAGGACACGAACTGAGGTTGCAGGAATAATGTCACAGAGAGGATGCCTGGAATGCCCCCCCCCCCCCCCCCCCCCCCCCCCCCCCCCCGTGGGAGGTGGTGGAGATGAAAACAGTACTGGAATTCAATAATGCATGGGATAAACACAAAGGAATCCTGTATAGAAGGCATGGAACCAAACAAGCTTAGCGGTGATTAGATGGCAACACCAGTAATTGGGAGCAAAGCCAGTGCTGTGCAGACTTCTATGGTCTGTGCCCTGAAAATTTCAAGGACAAATCATGATCAAGTATACATATGTAGTATCACATTATACCTTTATGCTATGAGTTTATCTTGTTGGGTAGACTGGATGGGCCATATAGATCTTTATTTGCCATCATCTACTATGATTGGCGCATGGATTTGAGATGGGAATAGTGAACAAAAGGAAGAGAGAAGGTGCTCCAGGATAGAGAGTAAGGCTCTGGTGGGGATATATAGAGTGATCAAACAAGCCAAATAAAGGGGAAGTTCAGTGTGGAGGGTTTTTTTTTAAACAGTGTCAGAACCTCATACTGAACACCCTGAAAGAAACAGGGCCCCAGTGATGGCTACCTAGGAGTGGTCCAGCATGATCAGAGTGTTGGACAGGACTTAAACGTCTTTCTCTGAGGTGTTCTGAACTGATAGAAGTCTTTGCAGAAGACATGCGGGGAGGCCCACGTAGATAACATTACAGTAATTGTTACAACAGCATAAAGGAGAGTTGCACATGAAGCATCACTTAGATAGCTACAAATAGATCTAATGAGACAGAGTGCCATTATATTGCCAACTTGAAGTTTCAAACTGCAAGAACTCTACCTATGAATAACCAGCACTACAAATATTACACTGGGCTCTAAAACACCAATAAACCTACCATAGGAAAATAGAATCTACACAGAAACTACATTGCAAGCGGAATATTGTACTCCAGTCACATGCAAGACACAGACAGACCCTCACCAATTCATAACAGAGGATCGATCATTAGAAATAGAAAAATGAAAACAGAATTGAACTGTGAACCCCAAGTCATCACTCAGCATACAACACTGGAGAAATAAAAACAGAAATGCATTTCTTTTTGTAATGAAGACAATACAAAGATATCCACAATGCACATTTCACAAAGCTACCTTATTATAGTTATTAGAAAATAGTATTTTATTTTGAATTTATTCTTTGTTATCTGGACATGTTGTTTCTCCATTATTTTGGTCCCACTTTCTCTTTTATTCTTTCCTGTCTGTCTTTTGCCAACTGAATTTCCACTGGCAGCTGTCTGTAATTTCTTCTCTCTCCTCCTGTCTCATTCCATTCCCTCATATGTCTCTGACATACTGATCTTTCCTTTTTGGCCCTTTCCTCCCTTTTTTGTTAATTTCTGCCTCTAAACACTCAAATTTCTCCTTCTTTTTACTTGTCACCTACCTATCAACATTTATCTCCTCCTCTCATCCCCAGCTCTCCCATGTCCCATCTCACTCCTTCCCCAGCCTCCTATTCCCTTCTTTCATATGCTCCCCATTACCACATTTCTACCCCATTTCTACCCTCTGTACTCACTCATCTCATTGACAACACCCCCTACATGTTTCTACCACTCCCAGCATCTCCCCTCCCTCTCTCCACCCTTATAACTCTACATAGCCTCCCTCACCTCAGTAGCCTGACATTTCCATTCCCCTTCCTCTCCATCCCTAGCATTTCCCTTTCCCATCTCTTTTCCATCCTGGCCCTCCCCCCAAATGGCCCAGCATCTATCCTTCTCTGTCTTCCCGCAAGGACCAGCATCACTCCCTCTCTTTTCCTGCCTTCTCCCTCCTTCCCTACCCCACTGGTCCAAAATCTTTCCCTCTGTCTTCCCTCCCTCCCTTACACTGTCTAACATCCCCCCCTTCCCCGCCCCAGGTCTAGCATCTCTTTCACCACACTCCTTCCTCCCATGCTCCAACATATCTCTGCACTCCCCTCCTGCTGCCTGGTCTGGCCTCATCCTCCCCCTGGTCTATTTAAACTTGTCTATCTCCAGCAATGACAGCAATGCACATAGGCTGCCTGAAGCCAGGACTAGAGCTTTAGCTCTGTGTCCAGCCCTCCTCTGCCACAACTTCCAGTTTCCATATGGGCAGGAAGCATCAAAGTAAAGGCTTCAGGGCTGACTGCAGGCGGCCAATGTGTATTCTGCCAGCAAAAGACAAGAAGGTAGACTGGGAGGGGATTGAGAAATAGAGGGAGATGCTGTACTATGGGTGGGAAGAGGAGAGTGCAGGGAGAGATGCTGGACCATGGGTAGGAGGAGGGGATTGCAGAGATACCAGACCACAGGTGGAAGGAAGGGGAGTGCATACAGAGATACCAGGTTGCGAGCAGGGGGAGGGGAGCAGGGCCAGTCTTAGGCAGGGATGATAATGGTAGTCGCACAGGGCCGGCCTCGGCATGTCCCTCTCTCTCTTTCTCCCCACCTGAAATCCAACAAATGAACCTCCCTCCTTGTGGAATCTAGTACTATTCTCTTCCGGCTTCCAGCTGCCTGCATCACTGCCCTTGTTTAATCCTCCATGCCACGGCACTGCCCTCCACCAGCATCAGTGACATAAGCAGACTGCCTTTTGTGGCCCTGGAAGCTCTCCCCTCTGCTACAACGTGTCCTGCCTGTGCGGGAAAGGAAGTTGTAGCAGAGGAAAAGTTTCCAGGGCCACCAAAGGCAGTCTGCTTACTTCACTGATGCTGCCAGTGGGCAGCAGCATGGAAGATTAAACGAGGGCAGAGATGCAAGGAGTGGAAAGTGAGAGAAGTACCAGATCCCACAGGGGGAGGGGTGAAGGAAGCAAGGAATGCTGCACCTGCCAATTTGGTGTTGAGGAAAGAAAACCATCACATTGCCAGGAGTGGTAGGGAGGGAAGGATAGAGATGCCACAAGGGGGGGCGGGAAGGGGAGAGATGATAAACCATGGAGGAGGGGAGGATGGAATCAGAGAGATGCCAGACTGGGGGAGGAGGGAAGGGAAGGACATTGATGCCAAAGTGTGGGGTGGGGTAGGGCAGGGGAAGGGAAGGAGATAGATGTCAGAAGGACATTGATGACAGACTGGGGGGAGGGGAAGGGAAGGGCATTGATGCCAGACTGTGGGGTGATGTGGATAGGAGAAGGGAATGAGATAGATGCCAGACCATGGAGAGGGGTGAAGAAAAGGAGAGAGACTGTGAGGAGAAGGGAATGAGAGAGATGCTAGACGATGGGAGGAGGAGAAGGAGCAGGAGATGGATGGGGCTAGGGGTGTGGGTGGGGGAAGGGAAAAGTAAAAGATGGGGTTAGGAGGTATGGGGAGGATGAAGGAGCAGGAGATGGGTAGGGGAAGGAACAGGAGTTGGATGGGGCTAAGGGGTATGGGTAGAGGGGAGGGGGACAGAGTGGAAGAGGGTGGGGCTAGGCAGTGTGGGTGGAGGGGAGAGGAACAGGAACTGGGCAGGAAATTACACACAGGGGAGATGGAGTGGGAATTTGAGGGGATAGTGAATACTTGGAAGTTTTAGATATGAGGGAGGGTATATTGATGGGTTGGGAGAATGGGAGAGGGTGTGAAATGAAGGATATGAGAAGAGGGGCAAGAAAAGGGGATGCTGTAGGGAAAGGCTGAGACATAATGTGAATGACCTGGAAGACTAGAGAGATGATCAGAGGCATTGGAAAGGGATGGGGATACTTGGGGTATTGGAGGAAGGGAATGGATCTCTGAAGGAGTTAAGGGAGAGTGGAAATGGGGTTAAAAAGATGGTGATAGAGAGGCTATTGGGTATAGGGTGACAGACAGAAGAATGGCCTTGGAGGCAAGGGAAGGAAGGAGAGACGGGGATGTAACTGGGATTGATAGGGTGATGAGATGCAGTGGAGGGTAGATGAGGGCTAAGAGGGTGAGTACAGAGGAAGGGAATGGGGGACTAAAGACGTGGGTGAAAGATGGGGGAGGGGTTTAGGAGACTGGGTGAGGAAGTGAAGAAGAAAAATATCAACTGGATGTGAAGAAGCATTGGAGCCGACTCTGTGGGTGCTTGAGCACCCCCAATATTGAGAAAATTCCTTGTATGTGTCCAGGGAGGGGTAATTTCCATTGGGCTTAGCACCCCCAATAATTTTGAAAAGTTGGCTCCTATGTGAAGAAGTGTTATGAATAATAGATTTATCCAGTGGAAAGAAGAGTGTGCTAAGTATTGAGTGAGACTTTGGAAAACATGCATCTGATATGTTCTATTTCCATTTCTGTTTCTCTAGTATCGCTGTATATGCAGAGTCTGACTCTTTGTTTTCCCATTCAAATTTGTGTCTTTGCCCTTTGTATCTTTATTGCTAGTCTGTGATTCCTTGTTTCATATTTGTTGATAGACTATATCTGTGTTTCACATGTGTGAGCAAGGTGTGATTCTGCTAGGTTAGCATATAGTTTTTGTGTAGAGATCTGTAGCAGTCCTGTTTATTTTTTTTTTTCTCACTAGATAGTGTATTGGGGTTTTAGGGTATTGTTTAATATTTACAGTACTGCCTTTTCACAGATTAGGGTGTTTCTTTTTATGTCCTGGGAGTTAGTGCTGTTATGGTACAGTAAGGTTCTGAGGGCAAGATGCACTAAACTAAACGAGCTTTTAACAAGCCTTTAATGAACAAGTTTTTAACCCTGGCATGTACTAAAGCCCAATTTCCGATGACGATAGCAGCAATGTAAAAAAAATTGGGAGGGGGCAAAAACGCTCGTCAGGAGCATCCTTTATGGATGGCCTTGCCCCCCCAGCCGAGGTCGCCGCTGCTCCCTGCTCCCCCCTGCATTAAAATCGTGACTTTTGTAGGCAGCCTCGGCCCCCTCTCTCCCTCCCTTCCTCTTTCTGCTTTTTTAGAAAAAACAGCTCCCGCCATCCTCCGCCCCCTCCATCTGAAACCGGGCCCATGCAGCGCCTCTCATCTCTGTGTGAAGGCACTGCACGGGCAAGAGCAGCTGATCGCCTCGTCCGAGTCTCCGACGTCCCTCCTTCCTCCTGGGCCCGCTCTCGTCTGACGGAGGCAATATTCTTGGAGATTATTTTGGGGTTGTAGCCCACCTCACTCACCTATCCACCCCCAATCCTGTTAGACTGTCACTGAAATGCTTTGATGTTTCACTTTTATATACTCTCATCTACCAACATTTGCTTATTTCCAATCTGACGAAGGGCAACCTTCGAAAGCTAATCAAGAAATGTATTATGTCCAATAAAAAAGGTATAATCTTATTTTCTTTTCCATGTTTTATTTTGTTTCATTTCTATTGATTACCTTTAAAAGTGGACTAACACAGCTACCACACCTCTCTACTGTTGTAGGATATGAATCAGAAGCAAATGTTTAAACATGCCAAACACAGAACTGCCAAAAGAATTCTGGGATAAAGTTTTTCAGAGGTGCACATAGGTAAAAGGCTATAATAAAATTACCATATGTTGGAATAACCCTTGGGGCACTGTCAGGTCCATTGTAAAGTGAAAACAGTTTGGCAACATGAAGATTTCCCCAATCAGGCCATCCTTCCAAAATTAGTAGCCGTGGATTAAAGAAACTGCCAAGGAAGTCACTTTGTGGCCTAAGGTTACTTTAAAGAAGTGCCTGACTGAGATGGGGGAAATGTTGACTGTTTTAACAATTTCAAGATTATTCTGCAAACATGACCCATATGGGAGTGTGGCAAGAAGGTAGCCATATGATGTGCTGAATAGCAATTTCATTTGCAAAGAAACACATAAGGGACAGTGCATGCATGCGGGAGAAAGCTTTGTGGTCTGTAAGACCAAAGTGGAACTTTCTGGTTTCAGTGCCAAGCAACATGTATGTTATAAAACAAACACAGCACATCACCCTTCTACACCATCCCTACAGTAAAGCACAGTGGTGGCAATATTGTGCTGTGGTGATTTCTGCAGCCATGGGGATAGGGAGGCTTATGAAGATCAAAGGAAAGACAGAGGGTGCAAAGTGCAGTCAGATCCTGGAGGAGAACCTGCTCCTGTCGTTCATAGACCTTGGACTGGGGAGAAGATTCATTTTTCAGCAGGACAATGATCTAAAGCATAAAGCCAAAGCAACAGCGGAGTGGCTCTGAAAGAAGAAACTGAATGTGCTTGAGTGGCCCAGTCAAAGCCCAGATCCAAATCCAAACAGAATATCTGTGGTAAGATGTGAAGACTGCAGTCCACAGACAATCCCCCATCTACCTGAGAGAGCTTCGGCTCTTTTGCCAAGATGAATGAGCAAGAACCGCATCATCCCATTATGCAAAGTCAGTAGACATTTCTCAGATACAACTCATGGCTATTAATGTTGCAAAAGGAGCTCCCACCATGTCTTAAGTCAAAGGATGTGAAGACTTATGCAACCAAGCCGTTTTTTTTTGTTTCTTAATTGCTTTTTAACTATTTCTATAATTGTTCCTTCATGTTGAAAGTGCAGACTATGTTTTGTCTATTTCCAGGCTATCAAATGTCTCCACCAGGGGGCACAAAAGACTAGAGAAAGAGAAGCGGAACAGGTACTTTGGAAGTGAGAAGAATTTTAAAAAACTGAGTAAAGAATAAAAAAGCAGGTGCATATATCCCCTGGTACTTTGCTTTGAAAACTGCAGGACGTCCACAGTTTAAAAGTACCCACAGACTTTGTTCCAAAGCACAGTTTGAAAATTGACCCTGTTGGGTGGTAATTTTATAACAGGGTGACTATTTTAAGCCTAATTTTTAAAATAATATTCTTCATTCTTCATTCTTTATTCACATTTTCTGTGCCACTATGACTGGGAACAGTGCTAAATAGTTCACAGACTAAAATATGTTTGGAAAGCAACTCCATTTCTTGGATAGGAAAGCAGAGAAAGCAACATTCACCCTCATATACAACTGAAAGAAAAATAACTCAAAAGGGAAGGAAATAGTTGGAGAAGAGAGGGGAGGAGGATCTCAGAAACTGCGCTCACTACTGGTCGCCAAAGGCCTGCTTAAAAAGCCAAGTCTTAATGGCCACTTTAAATCTGGAAAGAGATAAGTCAGTCCTAATTTTAAGTGGGAGGCTGTTCCAGGTGGCAAGAACAAGAAAATAAAGAGTACTACAGTGGTGGAAATAAGTATTTGATCCCTTGCTGATTTTGTAAGTTTGCCCACTGACAAAGACATGAGCAGCCCATAATTGAAGGGTAGGTTATTGGTAACAGTGAGAGATAGCACATCACAAATTAAATCCGGAAAATCACATTGTGGAAAGTATATGAATTTATTTGCATTCTGCAGAGGGAAATAAGTATTTAATCCCTCTGGCAAACAAGACCTAATACTTGGTGGCAAAACCCTTGTTGGCAAGCACAGCAGTCAGACGTCTTCTGTAGTTGATGATGAGGTTTGCACACATGTCAGGAGGAATTTTGGTCCACTCCTCTTTGCAGATCATCTCTAAATCATTAAGAGTTCTGGGCTGTCGCTTGGCAACTCGCAGCTTCAGCTCCCTCCATAAGTTTTCAATGGGATTAAGGTCTGGTGACTGGCTAGGCCACTCCATGACCCTAATGTGCTTCTTCCTGAGCCACTCCTTTGTTGCCTTGGCTGTATGTTTTGGGTCATTGTCGTGCTGGAAGACCCAGCCACGACCCATTTTTAAGGCCCTGGCGGAGGGAAGGAGGTTGTCACTCAGAATTGTACGGTACATGGCCCCATCCATTCTCCCATTGATGCGGTGAAGTAGTCCTGTGCCCTTAGCAGAGAAACACCCCCAAAACATAACATTTCCACCTCCATGCTTGACAGTGGGGACGGTGTTCTTTGGGTCATAGGCAGCATTTCTCTTCCTCCAAACACGGCGAGTTGAGTTCATGCCAAAGAGCTCAATTTTTGTCTCATCTGACCACAGCACCTTCTCCCAATCACTCTCGGCATCATCCAGGTGTTCACTGGCAAACTTCAGACGGGCCGTCACATGTGCCTTCCGGAGCAGGGGGACCTTGCGGGCACTGCAGGATTGCAATCCGTTATGTCGTAATGTGTTACCAATGGTTTTCGTGGTGACAGTGGTCCCAGCTGCCTTGAGATCATTGACAAGTTCCCCCCTTGTAGTTGTAGGCTGATTTCTAACCTTCCTCATGATCAAGGATACCCCACGAGGTGAGATTTTGCGTGGAGCCCCAGATCTTTGTCGATTGACAGTCATTTTGTACTTCTTCCATTTTCTTACTATGGCACCAACAGTTGTCTCCTTCTCGCCCAGCGTCTTACTGATGGTTTTGTAGCCCATTCCAGCCTTGTGCAGGTGTATGATCTTGTCCCTGACATCCTTAGACAGCTCCTTGCTCTTGGCCATTTTGTAGAGGTTAGAGTCTGACTGATTCACTGAGTCTGTGGACAGGTGTCTTTCATACAGGTGACCATTGCCGACAGCTGTCTGTCATGCAGGTAACGAGTTGATTTGGAGCATCTACCTGGTCTGTAGGGGCCAGATCTCTTACTGGTTGGTGGGGGATCAAATACTTATTTCCCTCTGCAGAATGCAAATAAATTCATATACTTTCCACAATGTGATTTTCCGGATTTAATTTGTGATGTGCTATCTCTCACTGTTACCAATAACCTACCCTTCAATTATGGGCTGCTCATGTCTTTGTCAGTGGGCAAACTTACAAAATCAGCAAGGGATCAAATACTTATTTCCACCACTGTATGTCTGGTGTGTTCATGTTGGGCTAATCTGGGTCCAGGTAAAACCATACAGTGATCATTCAGGGAATGCAAAGTAAGAAGAGGGAGAGTAAGGGATAGTGAGAGATGCAAGATATGTAGGGAGACCAAAACAAAAAGGTTAAAAGAAGAATCTTGTATTATACCCAGAAGGAAACCGGAAACCAGTGATGATCTTTAAAAAGATGAGGCACTTGATCAAACAATCCAGCATAACAGAGGTTCCAAATGGCAATATTCTTAATAGAGGCCTGAGTAATACCAGCAAAGATAACATTGCAGTAGTCAAGCTTAGATGTGAATAGAGAGAGAATGAGAGCATGAAAACCCCTTTAAACAGACCGAAGCTGTCTGAGAATATAGAAGCAGGATCTGAGAAGAGAAGAAATGTGTGGTGCAAAAGAAACATATGTTACAAACCAATATGAAATTTGACAGAAAAACAAGTACCAAGAAAACATAGAACCGTTGTGTAAAACAAAAGCATATATTTCCCTCAATCTCTTCTGCTTGTTTTTAGCTTATGTTAACTGCTTAGATGCCTACATGCAGGTCTTTAGCAGTATATTAAATATAATAAATAAATAAAGTTTCAACATACTCTGAGTAACGGCTAGTTAAAGTGTTGCAAAAAGTCTCCCTTAGTTTCATTCCCCCCCCCCCCCCCCCCCACCTCTCCCTGCACCTCATTCCCTCCCATAGTTCATTCCTGTGGAGTTAAAGCTTCCATTTTGCCAAGTACCTGGCTTTCCTTCTCCTTTTGTCTATGTTTTTTTTCTGTAATTCCTAAATTGATATTTCTTTCATATATTCTTCCCACCAAATGCCAGGGAGTGGATCCTCCATATCATGGGACCAGAGGGGTGAGCTCTCGGACTGCAGTCAGATTGATGCCTAGCAAACCCAGAGGTTGGCTAGGCCCTGGCTGGCAGCAGGTGAGTCAGTCCTGGGCTAGGTGCAAGATAGTCAGAATATGGCTTAGACTGGTGGGTTAGAGACTGAGCCAACAGAGGTCCAGGAGATGAGCTGGAATGAAGACAAGGCTAGGCTGGAACTGCAGGCAGGCTGAGCTGAAGATCAGCTGGGTTGAAGATACTCTGGAGCAGAGGACACTCTGGAGCTGAAGAAAGGCAGGGCTGGCCCACCGGAGGCAAGGCTGGAATGGAGAGGTAGCAAGGCAGGAGGCAACACACACCTGACATACTACTACTACTTATCACTTCTATAGCGCTACAAGGCATAAGCTTTCCAAAAATACTAGGACTAGGGGGCATGCAATGAAACTACAGTGTAGTAAATTTAAAACAAATCGGAGAAAATGTTTCTTCACCCAACGTATAATTAAACTCTGGAATTTGTTGCCGGAGAAAATGGTGAAGGCGGTTAGCTTAGCAGAGTTTAAAAAGGGGTTGGACGGTTTCCTAAAGGACAAGTCCATAAACCGCTACTAAATGGAATTGGGAAAAATCCACAATTCCAGGAATAACATGTATAGAATGTTTGTACGTTTGGGAAGCTTGCCAGGTGCCCTTGGCCTGGATTGGCCGCTGTCGTGGACAGGATGCTGGGCTCGATGGACCCTTGGTCTTTTCCCAGTATGGCACTACTTATGTAATGCTGTGCACCATACATGAAAAAGACAGCCCCTGCTCAAAGAGCTCACAATCTAAATAAGGTAAACAGACGGAACAACTAAGAGGTAAGGGAATTAAAGGTAGGGTACAGGGTAAGTGAATAGTGGCTAGGAGTCAATTAAAGAGGTAGGGTACAGGGCAAGGGAGTAGTAGCTAGGAGTCAAAAGCAGATCAGAAATAAACTTCCAACACAGACTGAAAAAGAAAAGGGCACGTTTCCGTGTAACACAGCCAGCTGCAAACTATGCCAAAACATTTCACAAGACCCCACAGTCATTCACAAAGGAAAAATATTCAACATAAAGGACTATTTTACATGCTCATCTTCCAATGTGGTATATATCATTCAGTGTAAAAAATGTAACGAAGGATGCTATATTGGAGAAACAGGCCAGATGCTTAAGACAAGATTCAATCTGCACAGACATCACATGAAAATAGCCGGTGCTAGTCAAGCCCCCACCCCTGTGGGCCAACACTTCACAAGACCAGAACACTGCACCAGTGATTTCACAGTACGAATACTGAAAGGTAATTTTAAAACAATACAGGAATGTAAGACCTTTGAAATAAGAATGATTGAATATTTTGACACACAACAAACAGGACTTAATAAGGATCTGGGTTTTCTAACCCATTATAAACCATAAGCTGTATTTCTCTGTTTATTTCTCTGTTTATTTATTTATTGCATTTGTATCCCACGTTTTCCCACCTTTTTGCGGGCTCAGTGTGGCTTACAATACATTATGAATCATGGAAATACAATTTGTTACAACTTGGTTATGGATTACATTGTGGTGAGTCGTTTGAGTCAAAGTTAAAGTATCGATAAGGAGTATAATCATGGAAAAAGCACTGAAACATTGGAAGGAAGCAAGGGAGACAAAAAGGGGCAATATATAATAACAGGAACACACTTGGTATACATTTTCTGTGAGTAAAGGTATGAGTGTGGTATGATTTCGGGGGATGAGAATACAGGAGTGGCTGTAATGATGCATAACTGAACAATGAGTGTGGGCTTTGTGTTTTGGTTCTTTCCGTAAATTTTCTCAAAAAGATGGGTCTTCAATAATTTGCGGAAGGTGGTTTGTTTGTAGATCGCTTTCAGGTTGCGTGGTAGTGTGTTCCAGAACTGCGTGCTCATGTAAGAAAAGGTTGACGCGTGCAGCGCCTTGTATTTCAAGCCCTTGCAATTAGGGAAGTGGAGGTTGAGGAACGTTTGTGATGATCTTTTAGCGTTTCTGGGTGGTAAGTCTATTAAATCAGACATGTAGGCTGGGGCTTCGCCGTGAATGATTTTGTGGACTAATGTGCATACTTTAAAAGTGATGCGTTCCTTGAGTGGGAGCCAGTGTAGCTTCTCTCGTAAGGGTTTTGCACTCATATTTTGGTTTTCCAAAGATGAGTCTGGTTGCTGTATTCTGGGCTGTTTGAAGTTTCCTCAGTATATGCTCTTTGCAAGCTGCATATAGTGAGTTGCAGTAGTCCAGATGGCTGAGTACGAGGGATTGCACTAGGCTGCGAAAGAGGGATCTTGGGAAGAATGGTCTTATTCTTTTCAGTTTCCACATGCTGTAGAACATCTTTTTGGATGTATTGTTTGCATGAGTTTCGAGTGTTAGGTGGCGGTCGATAGTGACTCCAAGGATTTTTAACGTTTCTGAGATTGGAAGGTTTAGTTTAGGTGTGTTTATAGCGGTGAATTCATTCGTGTTGTACTGGGAAGTGAGTATCAGGCATTGAGTTTTTTCTGCATTTAGTTTCAAACGAAATGCATCTGCCCATGTGTTCATGATGTGTAGACTTTGGTTGATTTCATTGAAGATTTCTTTAATGTCTTGTTTGAAAGGGATGTATATTGTTACATTGTCGGCGTATATATATGGGTTGAGGTTGTGGTTTGATAGTTTTGCCAAGGGGGTCATCATTAGGTTGAAAATGGTTGGTGAGAGTGGTGATCCTTGTGGTACTCCACATTCAGGTGTCCATGCAGCAGACGTTGTTGAGTTCGATGTGACCGCTGGGTTAGGAACCCCTTGAACCAGTTTAGGACATTTCCTCCAATGCCAAAATATTCGAGTATGTGTAATAGGATTTCGTGGTCAACCATGTTGAAGGCACTTGACATATCAAATTGTAGAAGGAGTATATTGTTGCCGGTTGCAATCATTTGTTTAAATTTAGTCATGAGTGATGAATACTGTCTCTGTGCTGTGATTCGATCCGAATCTTGATTGGGCATCATGCAGTATTGAGTGTTTAGATAGTTTGTGAATTGTTTAGTTACCATTCCTTCGGTTATTTTGGTTATTAGTGGTATGGATGCTACTGGTTTGTAATTGGTTATTTCGCTTGCGCTTTTCTTTGTATCTTTGGGTATTGGGGTGAGTAAAATTTTTCCTTTTACTTTAGGGAAAAGTCCGTTTTGTAGCATGAAGTTTACGTGATTCGTTAAGTCTATTTTGAATTGTTGAGGAGCTGATTGCATGAGGTTGTTTGGGCATATGTCTAGTTTGCAGTGGGATTTGGCAAATCTTTTAAGTGTTTCAGAGATGAGGTCTTCTGATATTCGGTCCAAGTTCTGTCTGCTGGGTATGTTCCATCTTCTGGGTCTAGACAGTCTAGAAGTGTGGCGTATTCAATAGGGCTGGCGGGTATTTTAAGTCGTAGTTGCATAATTTTCTCCTTGAAGTATTTTGCAAGGTTGTCAACATCTGGGATGTTTTTGCTGTTGTTTGTAACTGGTGTGGTGTCTAATAGTTCACAAGGTCGAAGAGTTTGTGTGTCTTTGTAATTTGGTCCTATGATTGTTTTGTAATATAGACTTTTAGTCTGTTTTATGGTATATTTGTATTTCCTCCGAAGTAGTTTCCAGGCATTTAGTGTTCATCTCTTTTTGTTCCATGCGCATTCTAGTTTCCTAACTTAAGTTTTTTCAGCTCTTCGGTGAACCATGGGTTTGGTTTTTTCCTGTGTGATGTTCTGGTTTGGATTGGGGCAATTTTGTCTAATGTTGTTGTACATAATTCGTCCCATTCTTGGAGGAATTGGATGGTGTCAGCATTTGTTGACCATTCGTTCTGGTAGATCTGTTGCCAGAATGTTATGGGGTCTATTTTTCCTCTCGTGGTGTATGTTGTTCGCTCATGTTTATTGATTGTGCTTATATGTGTTTTTCGCCAGTAGAGAGAGACATTTGCTTTATGGTGGTCTGACCATATCGTAGGTGTCCATCTTGTGTCAGTAAGTATGATAGTAGAATCCGGTTCAAATTTGTGTGTGATGTCTAGTGTGTGTCCTTTTTTGTGTGTCGGTTGCGTGTTGGGTGCGAGCAGGTCCCAGAGTTTTAAGAATTCTTTGCATTCTCGTGTGCCTGTTGAGGTGTCGTCTTCAAGGTGTAGGTTGATGTCTCCTATTATAAGGATGTTTGAGGCAGATTCACAAGTGTTCGAGATGAAGTCCATTAGTTGTGTTTGGGAGTCTTGCCATTTTCCTGGTGGTCTATAGAATAAGATTGCGTTAAGGTGTCCTATTAGGTTTGGATGATTCTTGTCGAGGCAATTTCAAGTTGTGGTGAGGTAGATTCACCCGTGGTTGTGATGGTGAATTTGGGTTTGTAAATTATGGCTATTCCGCCCCCTCTTTTTCCATTTCGAGTCCAGTGGGTGATTTTGTATTCTGATGGGCATGTTTCTAAGATGGCGGGATCTGTGGGGCTGTGGAACCAGGTTTCTGTGATAAATAGAAGGTCTAAATTGTCTGTGGTGATCCAGTCTAGTATATCTACTGAGTTGCTTACTGCTGATCTTTCATTGATGTATCCTAGTTGGATTGAGCAGTGTGGTTCTGTAGGGAGGTTCGTTGTGTTTATTTTTATTAGTTGTCTATTTCTTCGGTGGTTGAGATTGTTGTTGTTTTCCTCTTTTTGTTGGTGGTGTTCATGTCCGGGAATTTTTCCTTTTAGTTGGTTGTTGTGTCTTTGGTTTGGTGGGTTGTTAAAAGGTTGTACACAGGGTTGGTGTATTGTGGGTGGTTTGTTATGGATGTTCTTTAGAGTGGGCATTGTGTGTGTGTGTGTGTGTGAGTGCTGTATGATTTGTGAGTTGTGGGGTTGTTATTGTCTGAGTTATGGGTTGTGTTTGCGTGTAGGAGTAGGGTGAGACAATGGATGGTTAGAAGTGTTTTACTGGTATTCATATCTGTGTTTAAGGCGCTGTTACATACATTCAGTTGGTTTACATTCAAAGCGAAGCAAAGTTTACATTTGCATTTAAGCTTAGCAACGTTCAGTTGGTTTACATTCAAAGCAAAGCCTACATTTGCATTTAAGCTAGCAACATTTCATTCTGATCGTGCTTGGTTTATAATCAGAGCAAAGCCTGTGTTTACAGTTGGAGCATAATATTGAGTGTTACATATTAGTCTAGTTATCTTACTGCGCACGGTGGTCAGAACAAGCCAAGTGAGATAATTACATTTAAATTAGGCTGTTAGCAGTGCAAATACAAGCTGTTCCCTTACCTTGTTTTTAAAGCGAAGCAAGGTAATTGTATTAGATCATTATATGGAATAATGATATTTGGTTGAGCGGCTCATTTGCATTCTGTGAATGTTTAAGATATTAAAAAAAAAAAAGCATCTGCATTAACTCATTACAGGGGATGGTGCTTTTTGGCGTGGCAACTCATTTGTCTTCTAGTTAAAGCAGTAAAGCAAAGCAAGTATAAACTTTTAAGTCCAAATTAAAAGCGATGCATGCAATAAAAGCCTTATATTTAAGCAAGCAGAGCAAAATATAGACTTTTAAATTAAGCTGAATGAGTACATGCAGTTAAAGCAAAGCAAGCATTTACTTTAGTTGTTACGGGTTGTGTTGTCCTTATTCCGTGGTCAGGGTGTTCTTCTGTCCACTGCTGCACTGATTTCCAGGTTTTTAGGATTTGTTGCTGATCGGTTGGGCTGTGTTACATGGGAGTAGGAATGGCGCAGGGTGGTCCCAGCGGTGCGCCAAGGGTTGAGGGCTGGTAGGAGACCTGCACTGTGCTCTTTAGCTGTCCAATTTGGAGGTAGGTGCCGGTCCGTTCGCTGTCCCGACTCTCCTGCAAGCATTCGGGACGACGTTATGCGTAGTGCTGGGATTCAGTTGTTTTGGTTCTTAGAGCCTGCAGGTGAGAGGAGGGGTTGCGGCCCACTCACTGCCGTTCGCTCTTCTTGGTCGGCGGTCAGATCCTTAGGTGAGAGGGGGGTCGTGGCCCGTTCGCGGCTGTTCGTTCGTCTTGGCCTGCTCAGCGTGATCGTCTATAGTGGGGCGATGGGTATCGTTGTGGAAGCCGCGTCAGTCGCAAGACATCGGCGGCGGCTCGTTCTCCCTCCCGTCCTTCACTGGATGTGCTTGCGATCTGGTCCGCGTGGTCGTGTGGCGGGCGCTACGTGTGACTGGCGATGTCGTCGTTGGGGTGGCCGTGTGGAGCCGTGGAACAGCAGTTGTGGCTCACCTTGTTTTCGCCCTGGAGGAGGTATTCCACCTCTCCTTTGGCAGCGGGTAATTTCAATCGCGGTTTTCTAGCACCGTACTTGTGGTCGGCAAGGTTGTCTGCTGGTCACACGGCCTGCTCGTCTCGCCCGGTGGCTGCCGTTCTTGGCGTCTGCCTCAATCACAGCAACCTTGTTGTTGATCTTTCAGCTCTGATCGGATTGGCCTCTATTTTTTTCGTCATCTAGGGCCAAATTTGGCCATGTTTGGCCACTTCAACGCTAGAAACTCGGCCGCGGTCTACGGGGCTCTGTGTTCCGTGACCTCTTAGGCCATCTTTCAATTTATTTACCCTCCTCTCACCTACCAACACCCATTCTGTAAGAATATCAATGAAATGCTTTGATGTCCCCATGCATACCCCCACCCTCCCACTCTGTCAGACTGTCAAAGTAATGCTTTGCTGTTTCTCTTATACTATCTGCTACCACATTTGCTTATTTCCGATCTGACGAAGAAGGGCAACCTTCGAAAGCTAATCAAGAAATGTATTAAGTTATGTCCAATAAAAAAGGTATCTTATTTTCTTTTCCATGTTTTATTTTGTTTTCTATTGATAACCTTTAAGAGTGGACTAACACGGCTACCACATTTCTCTTCTAGAACTCACACCTGGTTCTTAAAACCTCCGCTCTTTTATATCATCTGTGGAAGCCTGAATCTTTGACAATTTGTTGTCTAGTATTGCTGAGAGATTGCATGTCAGCTCCTGAATTGCCTATTCCTGAAGAGTAAAATTTGGTGTTGTGTGCCCAGCCTGTGATCTGTAACCTGTCGTTAAAATCATCCGTAGTACCTGAAGATTGTAGGGTGGCCAACGTAATGCTGATTTTTAAAAAGGGTTCCAGGGGATGGGACTTCCGGTTGGGGAATGGAGTAGCGAGGCGGAAGGCGAAGCTGCTCCAGGACACTAAATGACCTGCACTCGTAAAAGGCGTCCTAAACAGAAAATAAACATCGGCTCCAGAATGGGAGTGAGTCCTGCACAGACCGGAGACAAGGAGCGGCGAACTAAAAGATATGGCGGCGAAATCGGGCGGAAGGAGCCCAAAGACCGCATACGTCTGGGAGACGGCAAGATGACGGACAAAGGAGCGCCCGACTCACCTTCGCCCAGCTCATTATGGGCCGCGGAGATCACTGAAGAAGTGAAGGCGGCAGTGGAGCAGACGGTCGGACAGAAACTGCAGCTGATTTTGGACAAGTTGGACAGCATGGAAGAGAGGCAGGCCACGCTGATGGCGGAACTCCACGAGGTGCAGCAGCGAGTGGGGCAGGCGGAGGAGGAGGTCCGGAAGGTAGCAGAAGAGCAGCCGAAACTAACTCACAGGATGGAGGAATTTGAATTGCGGCTAGAGGATCTCGAAAACCGCTCAAGATGGAACAATCTGCGACTTGTGGGTCTCTCAGAAAGCGTGGGGGGAAAAAATCTGAGTGCATTCCTGGAAAAATGGCTGCCAGGAGCATTGGAGCATCCGAGCCTTGAAGGGAAGCTGAGAATTGAGCGGGCGCATCGCTTGGGCCCAAGGCGAGATAATATGGACAGGCCACGTGTGACCATATTAAAGATCTTGAATTATGCCCACAAGGCAGAGATTCTGCAATTCACTATATTAAACTTGGGTTCAAAATTTATCTTTTTTTATTTTTATGTATGCACTTTAAAAAAAAAAAATACTATAAAGTATTTTAAATGTGCTCAGACCATACCGTTTACACCCATTATATCCCTAAGAGGAATATGTGGTGGTGTCACAATGGAACCATCATTGCACATATGATGTTCCACCTCCTAATATTTGTGTATGTACATACAGCTGAGCCCAAGTAGATCTTAATCACCGGTGTATGCGTATATTTATAATACATATGTATAAAAGTCAAACTACTCACATTAAATATTGCTAGACTTGAGCTCAAACCTCCACCCATAAGTTATGGTGCTTTCCTTATTACCATCTAATACATGGATAATAAAACATACCATTCAACATTTGTTTGAACCTAAAGGAGGTAAATGTTAATTCATGACACCCTGATCTCACTTCCCCCACATATCTTATATAAACCAACCCACAATTATGGGTATATATCGCATTGTGGGTTGGTTTATATAAGATATGTGGGGGAAGTGAGATCAGGGTGTCATGAATTAACATTTACCTCCTTTAGGTTCAAACAAATGTTGAATGGTATGTTTTATTATCCATGTATTAGATGGTAATAAGGAAAGCACCATAACTTATGGGTGGAGGTTTGAGCTCAAGTCTAGCAATATTTAATGTGAGTAGTTTGACTTTTATACATATGTATTATAAATATACGCATACACCGGTAATTAAGATCTACTTGGGCTCAGCTGTATGTACATACACAAATATTAGGAGGTGGAACATCATATGTGCAATGATGGTTCCATTGTGACACCACCACATATTCCTCTTGGGGATATAATGGGTGTAAACGGTATGGTCTGAGCACATTTAAAATAATTTAAAACACTTTATAGTATTTTTTTTATTTTTTTTTTAAAGTGCATACATAAAAATAAAAAAAGATAAATTATTTTGAACCCAAGTTTAATATAGTGAGTTTAAGGTTTAACTTGGTTTGTGGATTTGTTCTTCCTGATTTTTTGTGATTTGTTAAAAGAGATTATGCAATGCCTGAGAGCGGGGAAGAAGTTGGATTACCAAGGGAAGAACATATTATGCTTTCAAGACTACTCGCAGAAAGTTTCTGCAGCAAGAAGGGATTTTGCCCCTGTCTGCTATACTTTTTTTGGTCTCAAATACAAGTTTAGCCTCCTTTACCCAGCGCGGCTGAAGGTGATCAACAATGGCCAAGCGGTCTTTTTTGAGAGGGTGAAGGAGGCGAAGGATTATGTCAGCAAACTGCAAGCAGCAGACGGAGGTGTGCATGGAGGGAATAATGGCTGAGAGGACAACTTCTTAAAGACTTGGCCAAGTCTGATGTGGTAATTATGACCGCAGGAGTCTGGAAGAGATTTCAAGTTGATTGTTACAAATGTTTGTGCGGACTCATCGTTGTGAGTCGCAACTGTTTATAGTTGGGGCTGTGGGCAGCCTGCAGTTTGACACGGATACCAGAGGGTTGCAACCCTCAGAGGAGTAAGAGAGTGTCCTAATCCTGGGGACACGGAAGCTCATTTGCCTTCGGGCATGTTGGGGGTACAGTATGTTGGGGGGGAGATAGGGGGGGGAGGGGGTTGGGAAGGGGAGGGGGGGGAGGGTCGGGGGGTAGGACAAAGGAGGGTTACTGGAGAGAGACGAATGTGGATGTGTGTGAAGTGTGAGAGTGAGATATGGCTGACTGGGAGTGAGGGAGCAGGGTGTGAGGTGGAAGATAAAGAAGATTACCCGGGAGGTGGTGGCTGGGACATCTCCTGGGTGCGTATAACTGGGAGACAGAGGATGGGAAGGCACACTAGCATTTGGGGATGATAAATTTAAAGATTGTGACCTGGAATGTGGGGGGTATACACTCCCCAATAAAGAGGCAGAAAATCTTGAAAGTTCTTAATGATCAGAAAGCAACAATAGCTCTCCTGCAAGAAACACACTTAACACAAGTAGAACACGAGAAGCTGAAGAGAGGGTGGGTGGGAGAGTTTATGGATTCCCCTGCAGTAGACGGGAAAGGCGGAGTGATAATACTGATCCGCAAAGGTCTGCATGTGAAAGTACAGAAAACTATAAAGGACACTAGAGGGCGGTATGTCCTGGTGGCTCTAGAGATAGACAGCCATTGCTATTATGTAATATATATGCGCCCAATAAATTTGAGAAGGTGTTCTATAAGCAGCTTCTGCGGCAGATACAGGACATGGGAGAAGGCCCTGTTGTGATGGGCGGGGACTTTAATGAAGTCAGAGAACCGCAATTAGATAGATCTAAGCCAACGGGAAGGGAGCTGTCCAGAAGCCAGAGGGGTTTGGGGATGCTAGAGGAGGCGTTAGATGTGATAGATGTTTGGAGAACCCTAAATCTGTTAGAGAGAGACTATACGCACCTATCCCGAGCCCACTCCACGCTATCCCGCATTGATTATATAATGATTGCAAGGGAGATGTTAACACAAGTACAGGGGACTAAGATTGGTCCAATAGTGGTCTCTGATCATGCTTGGGTCTCCCTGGACATG
This sequence comes from Microcaecilia unicolor, assembly GCF_901765095.1. Taxonomy (NCBI): domain Eukaryota; kingdom Metazoa; phylum Chordata; class Amphibia; order Gymnophiona; family Siphonopidae; genus Microcaecilia; species Microcaecilia unicolor. Next base: position 375,987,020 of record NC_044031.1, on the reverse strand, counting down.
CAATTGAACAGAGATGCGCAGAGGACCTCTTCCTGGCGCTTCCCGACATACCTTTACCAAGACAAGCAATTCCACCTGCAGCTGAGAAATAGATGGGAGCAATATCAGGAGGAAAATGAAGCCCATAGGAGTGACCCGGTGCTTTTCTGGGAGGCCGCGAAAGCGGTGCTCCGAGGTGAGACAATAGCCTACAATAGCTTTCGGAGGAAGGTGAGGCAACGAGAAGTGCAGAGGTGGGAAAGGAGGGTAACAGCTTTGAGGAGACTATATGGACACACTCAGACACCAGAAGTGCGGGCCCGGTTGTTGGAGGCGCAGCAAGCTTTAAATGAACTTCTGCAGCAAACAGCGCAAAAATCTGCACTGTATTATAAGTATCACCTGTATAAATTTGCTAACAAAGGGGGAAAATTTTTAGCTCGATTATTGCACAAACAGGTGGGCTCCAGGAAAGTTCTTTCGCTAGTTAATAAACAAAAGGAGCTAAAGCATAAGGATAGAGAAATAGCGGAGATCTTTAGGCAATTCTATGAAGCGCTGTACAAACCGCAGCTGGAGATAGCAACTCCGAGTGAGGCATATCTTGGGAGCGTTGATGTGCCGAAGCTGCACAATGATGACCTACAGATCTTAAATGCAGCAATAACGGAGGATGAGGTAGACTGGGTTGTAAAGCAGAGCTCGCTGGGTAAGACACCTGGGCCGGATGGTCTCAGCAATGAATTCTATAAACTACTTAGGCCGGGAATAGGACGACAATTATCGGAGGTTTTTAACGAAGTGATCAGTAGGGGACAGATGCCCAGCCATTTGAACCAGGCTAATATTACGGTCATACTGAAGCCGAACAAGCAAGTGCACCTGCCGGAGGCCTATAGGCCTATATCTCTGTTGAATTCAGAGACAAAATTTATAGCTAAGATATTGGCAAATAGACTAGCTCGGTTCTTACCGACATTGTTGGAGCAGTCACAGGTGGGCTTTGTGAAAAGCCGGAAAGTAGTCAAGAATCTAAGGCGAATACTTGGTGCCCTGGAGCGAGTGCGGAATGAAGGTTTGCAAGCTATGTTAATCAGCTTTGATGCTGAAAAAGCCTTCGACAGGGTGGACTGGGGCTTTATGTTTGAGACCTTAAAGGCCTATGGCATAACGGGATTTTTTGGGAAGGCTTTAGAGACTTTGTATACGGAGCCTAGGGCGTGAGTAAGTGTCAATGGGCTATATTCTGGCTGGTTTACTATAGGGAGGGGAACCCGGCAGGGCTGCCCGCTCTCGCCGCTTTTGTTCGTATTGACCCTGGACCCGCTAATACGGGAAATTGGAAATAATGTAGGAATTAAGGGTGTATGGATCCGAGGTCAGGAGTTTAAAACTGCGGCATTTGCGGATGACTTGTTGGTACTGATCACAGACCCACAGAGTTCGTTGGACCAACTGATGGACAGTTTGCGGGAATATGGGGACTTTTCAGGGTTTAAACTGAATCTGGAGAAATCGGAGGCACTAGTTAGTGCGGGGGTGGATCCGGTGATTTGGAATCGGACACAGCTCTGTCAAACACATGGGGAGTTTAGGTACTTGGGAGTGCAGCTCCCAATGGATCCAGCGCAGCTGTATAGGGTTAACGTCCCTCGTTTGATTGGGGAATCTAAAGCACAGCTGGCGGCGTGGGTTTCCATGCCACTGTCCTTTCTTGGAAGAATACATTTATATCGCATGATAATATTCCCAAAATGGTTGTATATGTTGCAGATCTTGCCTATTAGGCTGTTGGCTAAAGATCTGGAAGCCCTGTAGAGGCATGTAGCGTGGTTCTGTTGGGCGGGGAAAAAATCAAAAATGCAATGGAAACATGTATATGGGGCGCAGTGTAAGGGAGGCTTGGGCATGCCTGATTTGAAGGATTATAATTGGGCGTGCTTGGCTAGACACTTGCGGGATTGGCTCCTTAATAAGACAACCTATACCGATATATGTTGGGAACAAGCCTTCTTCAGGCCATGGTCCTTAAATTGTTTGTTACACGCTAACAGAAGGGGGATATCAAACCCGTTTAAAGATAGTGTACTTTTGCAACCTCTACGACAGGCCTGGAGAGTGCTCTTAGGGCACTGGGGACAGGATCCGGGAACCAGTGTGCTGCTGACGATAGTGGGGAACATGGACTTTCCGGTGGGTCAGGAGAGTCGTATTTTTCAAGACATGAAGAGGCAGGGAGTGATTTTATTGGAGAGTTTTTTGCAAGTGGATGGTTCGCTATTGCCCTATGGGGAATTTGAAAGGAGATGTGTGGGAGGTCCACTGGCAAAATTGGCCTACTTGCAGTTGGAACACTACTTTAGAGGTTTGCCCCAGTCTGCACTCACATTGGATTTTGGGAGGAAGATTCGTGACTTTCTGAAGGGGGATGCAGTGGGGCAGACTTCAATCTCTTTGTTTCATAAGGCACTGGAAGATCTGAAACCTAAAAAAGATATTGGTGAGGAAGTGGGGGGTTCCTTTGCAACCGAGAAGGTAATGGCTGCCTTAAAAGGGATGACAGGGGTGGTGCATAGTGCGGAACTGCAGGAATGTCATTTTAGATCAATCCACAGGGCATATTTCTCAGGTAAGCAAGCTTGGCATGCAGGGATAGTGGGGGCAGATAAATGCGGGAAGTGCGGAGTGGGCATGCCTTCTCTGGCACATGGGATGTGGCAATGTCGGCTCATTCAAGGATTCTGGGCGGCTCTCGCCCGGTTTGTATCAGAGCTATTGGGAAGTAGGATACACTTTACATTTGAACGTGTAATGTTTAGCTCCCCAAGAGTGTGGACGGTGGGAACAAGGGAAGAAAAATTGTTCCTGAGCAAGTCCTGCATTCTGGGGAAGAAATGCATAATGAACCACTGGCTAATGGACATACCGCCCTCATACTGGTACTGGAGGAACAAGTTGCAAGCTCTCATGTTATGGGAGGCTAGGGGTGCCCGTTACACGCCGAAAAGGAGACAACACTATGTTCGAACGTGGACTGCATATTTGAATGTAGTAGCCCCTAGAGCTAGAAGTCAGGTGTTGAATGAACTGGGTTGAGAGGGGATGAATGTGGAGTGACTGATGGGAAGCAGTGTGGGGGGGGGGTGGGTGAGGCGGGAAGGACTGAGGTAATACTGAGGAGAGCAGCCAAGGACAATCCACAATGTAGAGATGATTCACTCCTTGAGTATGGGGGTTCCTATTACTAAGTTTGTACGACTTCTAAAGAGGTGTTGGCATAAGATGAAGGGCTGTAAGATATAAGTCCATGTGGGGCAGGTTATGTCGTATGGTCGACACCTCCTGTGTTTCGATGTTGGCTGTTCTGTTGGTTGTACTGAGCAGGGTGGTATACACCCTTTTGGAATATGCAAGGGTGATTCGCATTAATAAACATAAGGCGAGAGATGGATATAGGGAGGGATGGGGGGGATAACATGTAAAAGTGTATGGTGACTTAAGTGATATCATTGATAACTAGTAAAAAAGGCCCGTTTCTGACACAAATGAAACGGGCGCTAGCAAGGTTTTCCTTGGAGTGTGTATGTTTGGGAGAGTGTATGTGAGAGTGACTGTTTGAAAGTGTGAGTGTGTGAGAGAGAGAGTGATTCTGTGTGTGTGTGAGAATGAGAGTGTGTGTGTGAGAATGAGAGTGTGTGCAAGTGTGTATGTGAGACACAGTGTGAGAGAGAGTGTGTGTATGAGACCAAGCGAGTGTGTGAGTGACTGTGTGGCACATAGAGAGTGAATGTGATACAGTGTGAGACAGAGTGTGTGAGAGTGAGAGTCAGAAAGACATATGAGAGAGTGTGAGCCGTGCCCTCCCAATCCATGGCCATCTGTGCCCTGCCCTCCCAAACCATGGCCATCCATGTTTCTCTGTCACTTGCCCCCTCCATTCATCCCTATCCAGCATTTCCCCTCTCTGCCTGAGGCCTGCCCTGCAATCCATATCCATCCATGCCCATCTGTCCCCTCCATTCATCCCTATCCAGCAATTTCCCTCTCCCTGAGTCCTGCCCTTCCAATCCATGCTCATCTGTCATCTGGCCCCTCCATTTTTCCCTATCCAGCAATTGCCCTCTCTACCTGAGGCCTGCCTTGCAATCCATATCCATCCATGCCCATCTGTCCCCCTCCATTCATCCCTATCTAGCAATTCCCCTCTCCCTGAGTTCTGCTCTTCCAATCCATGCTCATCTGTCATCTGGCCCCTCCATTTTTCCCTATCCAGCAATTGCCCTCTCTACCTGAGGCCTGCCCTGCAATCCATATCCATCCATGCCCATCTGTCCCCTCTATTCATCCCTATCCAGCAATTTCCCTCTCCCTGAGTCCTGCTCTTCCAATCCATGCCCATCCATGCTCCTCTGTCACCTGGCCCCTTCATTTTTCCCTATCCAGCATTTCCCCTCTCTGCCTGAGGCCTGCCCTGCAATCCATATCCATCCATGCCCATCTGTCCCCTCCATTCATCCCTATCCAGCAATTCCCCTCTCCCTAAGTCCTGCCCTTCCAATCCATGCCCATCCATGCTCCTCTGTCACCTGGCCCCTCCATTTTTCCCTATCCAGCATTTCCCCTCTCTGCCTGAGGCCTGCCCTGCAATCCATATCCATCCATGCCCATCTGTCCCCTCCATTCATCCCTATCCAGCAATTTTCCTCTCCGAGTCCTGCCCTTCCAATCCATGCTCATCTGTCACCTGGCCCCTCCATTTTTCCCTATCCAGCAATTGCCCTCTACCTGAGGCCTGCCCTGCAATCCATATCCATCCATGCCCATCTGTCCCCTCTATTCATCCCTATCCAGCAATTTCCCTCTCTCCCTTAGTCCTGCCCTCCCAATCCATGCCCATCCATGTTCCTCTGTCCCCTGCCCCCTCCATTCATCCATTTCCAGTAATTCCCCTCTCGCCCTGAGCCCTGCCCTCCCAATCCATGGCCATCCATGCTCCTCTGTCCCCTGCTGCCTCCATTCATCCTTTTCCAGCAAGTCCCCTCTCTCCCTTCCATGACCCCCCCCTCGCATCCATGTCCTCTCTCTCCCATGTCCCAGCCTGGCCCGCCCTCTTCCCCCCCCCCCCCCTTCGCATCCATGCATGCCCCCCCCCCTTCGCATCCATGCTTTTTTTTTTTTTTTTTCTTCATTTTAACTTTACCTCCGTGGCGGTTCGTGCAGCGAAGCGTCAGGGAAGGAGGCGGCGCTCCCGACGTCTAGCTTTCCCTTCGCTGTGTCCCGCCTTCTTTTGAAGGCGGAACACAGCGAAGGGAAGGCTAGACGTCGGGAGCGCCGCCTCCTTCCCTGACGCTTCGCTTCCGCATTTATTTAGTTTGAGGCGAGGGCGGGGCAGAGACGGCTGGCTTGAAGGCTTCACACCACGAATCCACGAACCCTTCTGACGTCAGATGGCTTCATGGCTTCAAGGCTTCAGGCTTCAAGGCTTCAGGCTTCACAGAACGTTGTCCTCAGAACGTTGAGGGTGCGTTTTATTATATTAGATTTGCGTTTGTCTCATTTTCTGAGCAATTTGTACAAGCTCTGTTACCACTAATAAAAAGATTTAAACATAAAAAGGGTTCCAGGGGTGATCTGGGAAATTACAGACCGGTAAGCCTGACTTCAGTGCCGGGGAAAATATTGGAAACTATTAAGAATAAAATTACGGAAAACTTAGACAAACATGGTTTAATGGGACAGACTCAGCATAGGTTCAGCCACAGGAAGTATTGCCTTACAAATTTCCTTAATTTCTTTGACGGCATAAATAAACATGTGGATAAAGGTGAGCTGGTTGATGTAGTGTATCTGGATTTTCAGAAAGCTTTTGACAAAGTTCCTCATGAGAGACTCCTAAGAAAATTAAAAAGTCATGAGATAGGAAGCAATGTCCTTCTGTGGATTAGGAATTGGTTATTGGACAGAAAACAGAGGGTAGGGTTAAATGGCCATTTTTCTCAATGGAGGAGGGTGAATAGTGGAGTGCTGCAGGGATCTGTACTGGGACCAGTGCTATTTAACATACTTTATAAATGATCTGGAAAACAGAACGACAAGTGAGGTGATTAAATTTGCAGATGACGCAAAACTATTCAAAGTTGTCAAAACATATGCGGATTGTGAAATATTGCAGGAAGACCTTAGGAATCTGGAAGACTGGGCATCCAAATGGCTGATGAAATTTAATGTGGACAAATGCAAAGTAATGCACATTGGGAAGGATAATCCGAATCATTGTTACCTGATGCTAGGGTCCCATCTTAGGAGTCAGCACTCAAGAAAAAGATCTAGGTGTCATTGTAGACAATACACTGAAATCTTCTGCCCAGTGTGTGGTGGCAGCCAAAAGAGCAAACAAGATGCTAGAAATTATTAGGAAAGGGATGCAAAATAAGACCAAGAATATTATAGTACTTCTTTTTTTTTTTTTTTTAATCATTTGTATTTTAGTTTCAATAAAATATCCTTCCAAATTCATTACAAAATAGAATGTAACTTCCATTCCACAAGATGAACTATATGATAACAAACATATAACTAATCAAAATGAATTAATTCGAATTAAGTATACAACATATATACAAAAATGGAAGTTGTGTAAAATAGGTAATAACTTGGAGGGGAAAACGAAGGATATTATAGTACTTCTGTATCATTCCATGGTGTAACCTCACCTTGAGTACTGCGTTCAACTCAGGTTACTGTACCTAAAAAAAGATATGGCGGAATTAGAAAAGGTTCAAAGAAGAGCGACCAAAATGATAAAGGGGATGGAACTTCTCCCATATGAAGGAAGGCTAAAGAGGTTAAGACTCTTCAGCTTGGAAAAGAGATGGCTGAGGGGGGATATGATTGAGGTCTATAAAATTCTGAGTGATGTATAACTGATAGAAGTGAATCGATTTTTTTTGCTCTTTCAAAAAGTACAAAAACCAGGGGACACTTGATGAAACTACATGGAAATACTTTTAAAACAAACAAGAAAAAAAAATTTTTTTCACTCAAAGATCTGGAACTCACTGCTGGAGGATGTGGTAACAGTGGTTAACGTATCTGAGCTTATCATGAATATGCTTTATTGATGTCACCATACACAGTACAAACTAAATGACACAATGTATAGGCGCCCAAAGTTGGAGCGCAGACCTGCGTGTAAATTACTTAGCTAATTAGGGGATAATTAATTACTAGCATTAACACACTTAATTGGCAGTAATTAAGAGTTACACACGGATCTGCCTTATGCCTTATTCTATAACATGCATGCTTAAATTTCATAGCTCACAACTACAAAGGGTATTCTATAACATCACATATCTAAATTCTGGGAATGCCCCTGACTCACCCATGGCCACACCCCTTTGCAGTTGTGAGCTATGAAATTAAGCACATGTTATAGAATAGGGCGTAAGGCAGATCCATGTGTAACTCTTAATTACTGTCAAGTGTTTGTTAATGCCAGTAATTGATATCCCCTAATTAGCTAAGTAATTTACACGCTGATCTGCGCTCCATTCCCCCAACTTTGGGTGACCCATGCAGAATCCAGCAGATAGGGTGCCTATATTATTTATTTATTGGGATTTATTAACCATCTTTTATGAAGAGATTCACTCAAGGCGGTGATCTAGGCTGGTATTCTAAACATTTACACATGTATGTAGCACCCAGTTTATAGAATTACCCCCCCCCCCCATGTTGAAACCAACAAGGTCTCCACACTGCTTTCAAAGCGAAAGCCAAAGTGTAAACTATTGGACTCCTCTTAGAACACTGTCAGTTGAAACAATACAGCCTGTCCTTTTACCTTCCCCTAGAAGAAGATTCTCAGAACACTTCCTTAAGACCTGGCATATACAATAGCTCCTTTCAGCTGCGCTGGAATATAGCCTCCTTCAGAGAAAGCACACAGTATGGGGATTAAAAGCTCAGCAATTATGTGACACATTCCATAAATATGCTTATATCTGCATATGAAATTTTACCATTTTCTGGCATTTCTTATGCATCCAGTTGATTTGAGCTTTATTTTTTTTTTTTTTGGGGGGGGGGAGGGTGATTGGTGCTGGGAAGAGAGAAGGGGGCTAGTAGATAAGGGAAGTGAACTGGGGAATATGGAGTGAAAGAGGATTTCAGAGGAAAGAAAAGAAGGTGGTATATAAGTGATAGAAGGAAGAATGGGGGTTTGAGGGGAGGGAAGGATAGGTGGCATCATGGAGCAGAGAGAGGAGAGGAAAGGGGAAGGATGGGAGAGACATCATGGAAGGCCACAGTAGAAAGAGGACAATGGAAAGAGATCCAGGATTAGGGAACTCAGGCCAATGCAAGTCAGACTTCTATGGTCTGTGTCCCACAAATAGCAAAAGACAGAGGAAGATCAAGTCTGTGCATTGTATATTATCATATGCCATGAGTGAGGGTGCGGTGTAACTCAAGGGGAGGGGAAAACATTTTAATGTTGAGATTAGCAAGTTAAATACTGGTAGCAATACTTTTGGTTATAAAAGATTGTCCCAAGACTGCATCATATTTCATAGTCTGTATGTGGCTGGCATGATTACAAATTGACAACCAGTGTTTAAGCATGAATGACTATAACCCTTTTAGCTGCCCTGGGATCTCCTGTGTAGATATTCCCTCCTCCACCCCCCCCCCCCCCCATTCTGAGGGCCTTAATCTCCTTAATTTTAACTTGTTTCACCGAGTACAAACTCATAGGAAGATAGATTAGGTTGCCATCTGTTTCATTCTTACTGGATTTATGACCCCTTTATTATTTATTACTAGATTTATTACTCCTTTCACAGATTAAAAAACATGTCATTGAAAATAAATGTGGGAAGTATTACCTTATTCTGCATACTGACTCCTAGAATGCATCCCAACGCACCGCTCAGGATCAGGGGCCACATTTTGGAACATGGCAAAACACCAGAGGGAGTAGGAATCACTCCTGCCTCCTAACTTTTAGAGGTAGTAGGGGTCCGATCACCAATGACTTTGTTTTCTGTGATTGGGTGGGGGGGGAGGGCCAGGGGCCCACTTGGGCCAACAGGGGGTGTCAGAATGGGTGGTCCTGGATCCCTTTTGTGCCATCTAAGGTGAAGTTCTGCACTTCACCTCATGTTACCCTTTTGCTCCCACGCTACATCTGTACTCTAGCCCTGAGCTGGCATAAAGATACAGCACTAGAAGAAGAGTGAAAAAGCCATGCAAGACTTTAGCTTGTTTTTTTTGTTTGTTTGTTTAACATTGGGATCTGGAAGTTCTAGAACTTCATCAGCATCCTGCACCATCACTTTGTGCTTCTTACCAGCTGTACAGTAGGGGAAATGAATTGGAATATTTACTGCAAAGACTTCCTAGAGTATATAATACAAGTGCATCTCGGCATAGCTTGCAGAGTGCAAGTCGTCAGTTGCATAAATGTGGAGCCCTTCTCTTATGTGTCTGCTATGGCCTTGTCCTCCCTGAGTACCTCTTCTGATCTTTGATTACCTAATGGTCCCATGGATTTTCTCACCGACTTTCTGCTTTTGATATATCTAAAAATTTAGAATTTATTACTTCTAGTCTGCCCTTTTCCAGAGCGGAGTACAACAGAACATACATAAAAACATCAAATCACAGCCACATGACAACAACACATCCTTAAACAAAATATAAAAAAGTTATTAATATGAGTTTTTTCCTCTGTGGCAAATTTCTCTTCATATTCTCTTTTAGCCTTCCTTATCAATGCTTTGATTCTAACTTGCCATTGCTTACGTTGATTCTTGTTTTCTTCATTTGGATCCTTTTTCCATTTTTTAAAAGATGCTGCTTTGGCTCTAATAGCCTTTTTCACTTCAACCTTTAACCATGCTGGCTGTCTTTTGCTTTTCTTGCCACCTTTATTAATATGTGGAATATATCTGGCCTGGGCTTCCAAGATGGTATTTTTAAACGTTCATGCCTGATTTGAAGTCTGAACCTTTGTGGCTGATCCTTTCAGTTTCTTTTTATCCATTTTTCTCATTTTATCATAGTTGCCCTTTTAAAAATTAAATGCTGCTACAAGTAGATTTCTTTAGTGACTTCACTCCAAGTCAAATTTGATCATGTTATGATCATTGTTTCCCAGCAGACCCAACACAGTTACCTCTCGTACTAAGTTCTGTATTTTACTAAACTAGATCTGAAATAGCTCCTCCCCTTATCAGTTCTGGACTAGTTGCTCCAAGGAGCAGTCATTTATTACATCTAGGAATTTTACCTCCCTTTCACTTCCTGATGTGACATTTATCTAGTCAATATTGGGGTAATTGAAATGACATTATATTTCATAGAAAATACAAGAGTGATTACCCCATCCAGAGCTTGCCTTAAGATACACTAAAACACCAAAACACTAACAATCTATTCACACACCAAACCTCAAAACTCCCAAGGGGATATTAATTATCCACCCCTCTTACTTGGAGACCCAATTCTTATCATTTGTTTGGTACACTACATATAATATTAAAAAAAAAAAAGCCATTCAGGTTTAAAAAAAAAACTCCACTCGGCCAATCTGTAGAGAAAAACCTCATGGTATAATTACTAACTCCCATATACAACAGATCACACCATTATTTTAACATTTAATAACATTTAATAATAATAATAATGAGGAAAAAGACCTCAAACATCCAAACTGTGGTAGCAAATAAATATATCTTTGTGCCTACATTTTTCGGACTCCATTTTTGTCATCAGTCTCAAAAATTGTCCTTGTGTTTTAAATTTAATATTATGCATTCTATTTCACACCCAACTCTTGATGCGATACTTTACATTGTGACCATCAACATTAGTCTCTTTTTATGTGTTGTGGAGAATGTAATAAGCACTTAGCTTTAAATATTGCTTCTAATGGGGTTCTCTGTTTCACTTTCTTACAAGCATCAGAGAATTAAGTGCTGGAAATCCCATACTGACCAAAATTATACATTTCAATTGCAATGCCAGACTTCTAACATGGCGCTCTATGCATTCACGACAGAATGCATTCACGAGGGAGAATCATTTTTGTCACCCTTCTCTGTACCTTTTCTAATTCCACTATATATTTTTTGAGATGTGGTGACCAGAATTGCACACAGAAATTGAGGTACGGTCACACCATGGAGATACAAAGGCATTATAATGTCCTCATTTTTGTTTTCCATTCCTTTCCTAATAATACCTAACATTCTATTTGCTTTCTTCACCACCACCGCCGCCACACACTGACCAGAGGGTTTCAATGTATTATCAACAATGACACCTGGATCCCTTTCCTGGTTGGTGACTCCTAATGTGGAACCTTGCAACATGTAACTATAGTTCAGGTTCCTCTTTTCCACATGCATTACTTTGCATTTGCTCACATTAAATGTCATCTGCCATTTGGATGCCCAGTCTCGAAAGGTCCTCTTGTAATTTTTCACAATCCTCTTGCGATTGAACAACTTGTAATTTCAGTGGATGATACACTGCCTCAAATTTGATCATCAAATGAACAGAATTTAAATAATCCACAAATTCATTCAGTTCAGTAATGGTACCTGCCCAAACCATAAAATATCATCTATACCAACATCTCACTTGATGGAAGTCAGCATAAGCGTAAACATATTCAGACTGGAATACGGCCATAGATTTGCAATTGAAGGAGCAAAAGATGCCCCTATCATAATCCCAATCCTCTGACGATAAATCTGTTTATTAAAAATAAAATGATTGATTAAATTAGCTATGAAAAACAAAGACATCAGAAACTCCGTAGGAACTTCCCAAGGGCGAGCACACAGATCCAATCTATCCTGAAACACCTTCAAAGCTTCCACTTGAGGAATAGATGTATATAAAGATTGTACATCTAAGGTCACCAACAAAAAAGGACACCTAGGTAGGATTAATGTATGCACAATATTAAAAAAAAGAGTAGTATCTTTTAAGTATGATGGAATAGCTTCCACCAGTGGCCTGAGGAACTATCCATATATTTACAGACTAGCTCCAGCAGGGAATCTCTGGCTGACACAATTGAGTGGCCTGGTGCATCCACCAAACAATATTTATCTTGGGAAGGATATAAAAAAATTGGAATTTTTGCTTGGACATAATTCAGAAACTTAAATTCAAGGTGAAATGGCTGTCTGTGTGCAGCAGGACCATCCATTTCAGAAACAAACATATCCAACATATGGATGGGGAAACAGAAGACACAGACATCCATTTTACAGCACATGAACATCAATGTTGAGCAATAGCAACATAGACTTTCATATTACTGTCACCAAACCTTCCCTCCCCTTATGTCCGATCCCCTTCGCCCACCCTATTCAGTTCCAATCCTCTACATGATAAACCCTGCCCTGGACACAACAGCAGCACCCGCGTCCTTATCCTCTTCCCCCCAACCTCCCTCTATACATACATGTGTAGATGCGGAATGTCAGCATTGCCAGGCAGTAGTCTCCCTCTGCTGCTGCCTGGGATGGCAACAGGATCCAAGATGGTGCCTCTGCCTTCTAGCCATCTTGCATCCTGGTACTATCCCGGGCAGCAGCAGCAGCAACGTGAGACCATTGCCTCACAGCAACACTGACATGGCTCATCTATACCCTGGGTAGGTTTCACTGGATGTATAGAGGTGGGAGAGGATAGGTCTCTGGGGAGCTGTCAGCGTTGTATTGGGACCAGGGTTTGGTGTGTGTGGGGATCAGATATAATGAGGAGGTCTGGAGGGTGATCAGAATATTTGGTTGGGGGTGGGATGGGACTTTAGACCTGCTGGAGGGCCTGAGGGAGGGACATAGGCTTGGGGATGCACCACCACAGTTTTTGGGGTTCTGGATTAAGTGAGTGTAGTGAATGCCCTGTGTGGAACATGCAGGACAGATGTGGGTAAGCTCCCTGCATGTACCTCACAGGCTTTGCACTTACCCTGTGTTATGTTTTGCTGTTAACACAGGGTAAGTGCAAACACTTACTGATCCTGCTAAAAAGGGCCCCCTGGATGTTCCAGGTAGCTGGTCTAACCCCCAATGTGTACCTTTTTGGACATAGACATTTCTTTGCCTTCTGCAATGGGGAATAAACATCTATATTTGAAGCCTGCCCATAACATGCCCTGACCACGCCCCCTTGCCAGATACACGTTCCTCAGTTTAAGACATTCAGATCCTGGCTTTGTAGAGTAAGGATTTGGAAGTTTATGCAACATGGACAACTAAAACACGAATAGTGCTTCTAAAATAAGCATGTGTCTTTAGAAAAGATGCACAAGCTGATATTCAAAGTGATTTAAGTGGATAGGAGGCAATGGGGAATGATTTAACTGGGCAAGAGAAGCTAAGTGGGGATATTCAGCGGCACTTAACCAGAGAGTGCGGCTGAATATCCCCTTAAACTGCCCAACTAAAAAGTGGGCAGGTCAGGGGTAGCGCTGGAGGCGGCAATGAGGAGGAGTCCTGGGTTATGTGTGTGCCGGCACCCACATAGCTAAGTGGCCTAATTCAGGACAGCTGAAAAACTGTCCTAAATTAGGCTGCTTTGTTAGGGGGGTGCCAGGACTGAATATTGGGCCAGCACCAGCATAACTATTTTCTACAAATAATACCCTCCCGATCCCCCTCCTGGCCTAATACCCTCCCCTCCCTCCTACCCCCTGCTGTGATTTCATAAGTCCCTCCCTTCCCCCTGAATGAACCCCCACCCCCCTTGTGATATCTATGTAGACCCCCAGGCCTACCTGTCTTCCTAATGGTCTAGCAGAGGTCTTTGGAGGCAGTAGTAAAGCCCCCTCATTCCTGCCCCCTCACAGCTGCCTTTCAAAATGGTTGCTGCAGCTCACGGTATAGGCTGTCGTGAGAGATAAAGGCAGCCATTTTGAAAGGCAGCCGCGAGGGGGCAGGATTGGAGGGCTGCGTTCCTGCCCTCAAAGACCTCTGCTGAACCACCAGAGAGACAGGTGGGCATCAGGTGGGGGATGGGGAAGGGGGGTTTATTCAAGGAAGGAGAGAGAATTTAGAAATCGCAGCGGGGAGGGGGAGGTAGGAGAGAAGGGGGTATTAGAGAGACCTAGAGGGAGATTGGGAAGGTTTTATTAAAAAATATAGTTATGCAGGACCCTGCTGAATACCAGCCAGGCATGCATGAGCTCCGCCTGCCTGTCTGCCCACACGTAGCCCCCAATATTCAGTGCCGGTGCCTGGAGATGGCCTGGCACTGAATATTGGGGACTAATTTAGCCTGCAATCGTAAGCATTTTTACAAAACGCTGACTATTGCTGGCTGAATATTAGGAGGACATTGCCTCACCAATCTACTACATTTCTTTGAAGGGGTGAATAAACATGTGGATAAAGGTGAGCTGGTTGATATGGAGGGGCATAATTGAAAGATTGTCCAAGTACGAATTAGGACGTTCTTACGAAAACGTCCAAAAATAGGCATGTATAATCAGAAAATAGTATGGGCGTTTTTCGATAATCGATTATCCCTGTAGCAAAACAATCAAACGAGGAGCGCATAAGCTTGACTAAATTGGGCGCCCTAACACGTTCGATTATCGCTGGTTAAAACGACCAAATCAGAAAGCGTGTATAACAATATACATAACTTGTACCGCAAGTACAGTGCATGCTGTTCCGCTCATCCAGGTACAGCAAATATGAGGAACGTTCATACACGTCAAATACAGGAACATCCTGCTGCTCCACCCAATATTCCTCATATGTGCCCTATCTGCATGTCCGGAACTGCATGCACTGTACCTATTGAAGATGCACCTATATTATTTTGTATATGGGAAAAGGGTAGCGTGCTGCATAATGATCTATATAAGGCAAGTTCCACACGCAAGAAGGGCCCACACGCAGAACAACCATTCACGCACGTCTATGATAACGACGGCGTCCACGTGCTGAGAGGCCCATATATGGGTTGGGAATCCATATATGGAGCTGTGCACGAAAAGACGTCCGTCACGCAAGGGCGTCCATATAACGCGCTTGTTTTCCAACCCCTATTGCTCACTCCGAAATATGGCGCACATGCGACATGAGCCAAATTATAGTGAGCGGGAGAGCCTGCTGCTGGTGCGGCTGTGCATGAGGCACCGGCACAGGCTCTTCATCAGCCACCACCACCTGCCCCCCCCCAGGATCCAGGCCATGAGAGCCTGGTCCCGCATCCGGGAGCGGCTTGAGAGGTATGTGTTTGTCCCCCTCCCCCCCCCCACCGTACCTACACATATAATAGCTCCATCATCTCTGTAACCAGTAACTGGAGTGTGCATGCAAGGATAATGAGTAATATGGGTACATGCACAATCAGTAATTAAAAGTAAGTATTTGAAGCCACAACCATTCCCATATCCCTACAATAATGTTTTTCCGTCTATAAGTCTTTGTTGCTTTTGTAGGCCACATTTCCCCACCCCTCTTTGCAGGCTCTATGTGGCTTACAATACATCATGAATAGTGGAAACATGTAACAAAAATAAATATATTGCATACTTGATAACATGGTCATGAGAACACATATAAAGTAGTTTAACAACCATTAATTATAATGCATACAAATGGTACTTAATGGCCTCATGGCCACCTGTATGCCATCATCTGCATAGGAGCCAACTCGGAGGCTGCTGTGGGTGCTTCAGCACCCCCAATATTCATTAAATTCCTTGTGTGTCCAGGGAGGGCTTATCTCCACTGGGGCTAGCACCTCCAATAATCAAAAAAGGTGGCTCCTATGAATCAGTACCAATGGAAGTGGTTCCCCCCCCCCCCAACAGTGTTGACCCTCTCTGCTATTTGACAAATGAATGTGTGTGTAGAGGGCAACAAGGACCATCCCCTGACTTCTGCTCTACAAACTTATATCTTACAGACGGTTCGGAGTACACAGGGACCTCGAGTCCCTGCGGAGGAGATTCCGCCGCATGCGCCGGGAGAGGCCCGATGTCATCAGGGCAGTGCGACGGCACCTCAGGGCTCGACGTACGTTTTCAATACAGGACACCTGTACTGATTTGTCTATGTATTTATTGAGTAATGCTAATGTCCTGTACAATATCAATTTCCATGTAGCAAATAGCCAAGTAGTAAGTAATAACAGATCTGTCCCACAGCAAGGACACAGGTTGCAGGTTCCCTCCCATTACTGTGCTTGCAACTTCCACCGACCATCCTCCTGAGATGAATGAGATGACATGCCTCCCTTTACTATCCCCCTTTCTGGGGTGGGTGGATAGTGGTTCCTGGTAGACCTGCCTGAAGCCCTACTTTTAGTGGATGTCATGGCCTCACTCACATACAAATTATGTGCTCAACACCCTTTCCCACTGGGCCCCCCCCCCCCAATAAAAGCAACAACAACTGGCCATCAACCCCTTGTCGCATCTCACAATGCAAACATGTTGGTCAGCAATGAGTGTGGTATGCCAACATGTCCTGTGTGGTGTGTGTCAGAGGAGGTTCCAGGGTTCCTTGTCATGTCATCTGATGCATCTCATTCCCCATGGGCATAGGCCACGCCTCACCACACCTTGGCCCATCCCCCACCTCAGGCCACCCAGCTACTGCACTATGCAAGCCATGTTGCATGTGCTGATCTCTATCACACTCCTTTTACATACACAGGCCTCCAGCACCAGCAAGACGAGCAGGCGGACGAGGAGGGCCACCACCTGCAGGAGGAGGAGCCAGGCCAGGAGGGTGACCAGGAGGAGGAGGAGGCTGCGGCAGCACAGGAGGCCCAGCAGGAGGAGGAGGAGTCGGCCTCCGAGGAGGGGGTCCTCATTATTGATGAGGATATGGAGGACCCCTCCCCACCTCTACCACCATCACAGCCCTCTCCCTCCCCTCGGCCACCCTCATCCCCTGAGGCAGGACCTCCATCACCTGCCCCAAGGCCTTCCCCTGGGCCTGCGCCATACCCTGGCCCAGCTCCAGCACTTGGTGCAGGTGCTATTATGGCCCTCTTGCAGCAGCTTGTAGATGGCCAGCAGCAGCTGCTGCAGGAGGTCCGAGCCCTACGGCAGGGCAATGAGCAGCTCCAGGGCCCACTAAGGGTACTGCTGGGGCTGCTCATTGCCCTGCTACAGAGGGCCTTACTCAGAGGGCGTGCCCGCCCTTGACTTAAATTGGGGGGGGGGTTGTTGGGGGTGTGGGGAGTTGGGGGGGAGGGAATTGTTGGGGTTCTGTGTGTGTGGGGGGGAGAGAATTGTTGGGGTTGTGGGGGGAGGGCATTATTGGGGGTTGTTTTGTAGGGGTGGGGGGGAATAAATGTTTTTGTTACACTTTTTAACTATCAGGGTGTCTGTGTGTTTCTCTCCCTTGTGCATTACATATAAGCAAATGTGGTGTTGAGTTGAGAGGAAGGAGGCAGCAATATTCATAGCATGAAATGTGCAGTGTGAATGAGAAAGTTGATGTATGTCTGAGAATGTTGGCCATACTGAAGGCCACCTGTTCATTCCAACCTGCATGGCCACAAATGCAGGGGGGGGGGGTGGGCCGGGGAGGCTGGATGGATATTAGTGTTCATGACCACAAATGGCCAGCCAGCCTCTCTCCCTCCCTCCCCTCCACCATACTGACCCACAACACAGAGTGCCATCAATAAGACATTTGTTGTCTAGCACTTGTGATCTGCCAAGTAGAAACTTGTACATCACCCTAGGTAGCACATAGACGATGTTTGCTCTCTGATGGCCACACATCCTTACCCACAAGCCACATTGGTGGTGGGCCCACGAAGGACCTACAAACAGCTGGCAATATCTTTTCACATTCAATACATCAGCAATGGTATATAGTGCTGAGGAGAAAAGGGATAACAATGGGAAACCCATTAGATGGCTGCTTACTTTACTTCATCACAGTAGCAATATAATACAAGAGTTACAGAAGGGCACAAATAAATATGGTGCTCCTTATTTGGAGGTTTCATCACATGTCCTCTAGTAGTGGCTCAAGGTGAGTTACATTCAGGTATTCTCGGTGTGTCTCTGTCACAGGATGACTCAAAGTTTGTCCCTGAGCCAACCGCCACTGAAGTGACTTGCCCTAGATCACACGGAGCAGCAGTGGGAATTGAACCGGCAACCTTGTGATTACAAGGCTGGTGCTCTAACCACTAGGCCACATCAGCCACCAGGCTGTAGCCACCTGCAGGTAATTTGGGTTTGGACCTGTACACAGAACCCTCTCCCTCACCACCACGTCTTAAGGGCTCAGTAGGCAGTACCTGTAGCCACTTTCAGCCTACTTCCCAGGCTACCAAATGTTAGAAATGTTCTTGCTCCCTAACTAGGGAGGATTTTAGGAGGAAGGTGTTCAATAATGTGTTACATACATCCATTGCATATATTATTCCCCCTCCCCCTCCTATGGACCTTGAGAATGGGTGACCACTTCATACATGGGGACTGGGGTTCACCACATACACAAGGAAGATGGAACCCACCAGCAACCAATACAGCAGCTCCAACAGCTGGCCCACACCATTCAGGACCTGGCAACCCCACAAAGTACAGCGCTGATGGCCTCCAACCAGTGCAAAAAGAACCTGGTGAAAAGAGAGCTAAGAGTTGACTGCAGACTACATACAGTGAATGGACACTCCTTGATTATGAGCAGAAAGAGAAGAGGTGTCTGAGCAGACTGAGCTTACCTTGAACGTGTGTTGCAACATTGTGTATTGGGGCTTCTTTCTCCTGGACCATGAGCTCCATTTCAGCGTCAGTGAAATTACCCTTACAGATGGGTGCTTCCTTTGGTGCCATTCTACCAAGCGCTCCGCTCCCACAGACTGCCTGCTACTACCAGCCAGAGAGAATGGGAGAAAGTAAGGGAGGCTCACGGGATGTGGAAGACTGGAAACCGAAGGCATGGTGGCTGAGGGCCAGCACTAATCACAACCCCCCCCCCCCAAATACACAGGTGTACCCAAGCATACATTGGCAAACACAAACCTTATTATAAGTGAGGGTAAAACCCTGTCAACGCATGTTACAAACAACCGGAAACATCCCAGCGCAGGAAATGCCGGTTTAAATGGCAATCAAGAAAGGGAAGGCAGGTGGGGACGCCCATACTTATCTACCCATAATCGAAATCATGTGTTCCAAATCACTATCTGAGCTGGGCACGCTTAGGAATTATGTGTATAATTGAAAAAAAAAAACGCCCATATCAGACACGTCTATTCCCCCGTCTCAATGGGCGTTCTTCGCGACTATATAAACGCCCACTCTGTATTTTCGAAAACCCCATTGGTACAATGCTGCCACGTCAACCCCCAACCCGGAAGGGTAATTTTACGGATGAAGAGGTAGAGCTACTGGTGCAGGAGATCCAGCAACGCCACCAACATCTGTTTGCTCCTACAGGGCACAGGCTGGCTGCAACGACGAAACAGAGGGAGTGGGAGGCAGTCCGTGACAGCGTCAATGCAGTCTTCCATTGTGCAAGGGATGTGGAGGACTGCAAGCGCAAGTGGCGCAAGCTCCGGAGGGATGTGAGGCGCAAGGCTGGTGCCCATCCCCCACCACAGGATACTGCCAACCTCACCCCCCTGGAGCTGATGGTCCACTCCCTCCTACCCCAGGAGGGCATCCATGGAATAGGGGCCCTTGACACCTCTGCACAGGCTGAGGACTCAGGTAGGTTGACCATTCTTTATGAAGCTGCGCTTGTGTGTTCCGCTGCACTAAACTGTGTTATACAAGTTGGGGCCAGGAGGTGGGAGGTGGGGAGTGGGGTGAGCGGGAAGCGGGAGGGAGTTTCAGGCGGGTGTGCTAATATGTAGCATAAACGACCATCTTAATGATGCTGTGCTGACTTGCTTACCTACCCCTACTCACTTGCTCTGTATCATTACTCTCTATCCCTACCGTACTCATTTACCTTCCCTCTTACTTGTCCTGTGTGTGCATCTTAACTACATTGTAAGCTCTCTTTGAGTAGTGGTGTGTCATAGGAGCACACTCTGTGGCTGCTGTGGGTTTTTCAACACCCCCAATATTGAGCAACTATCATGTAGGTGTCCAGGGTGGAGTTTTGTGCACTCGGCTTCACCCCCAATAATGCATAACAGTCGGCTCCTATGGGTGTATGTAGGGTACTACTGTGGCACTACTTTGGGACCCTTCCTTCCCTACTACTTACTCCCTCCTATTTTCCCATCACCAAACCGTGCCTATTTCCTTCTATCACCTCTGTGCTCTACTGAGTGTGGGCCACATGCATGCAACTTAAGGAGCCTGTAATGGGGGTGATAATGCAGTTCTAGAGAGTCTAGCAAGTCCGTAGTAACAGAAGACATGCTGAAATGTCCTTCATTTTGACAAATATACAACAAACAGCTTGTCCACAAAGTTGTGAGCGGTGTCCTTCTCTTGGCTGGCCGTCTACCACCTCTACCCAGCTGGCTGTGGGGCTCTCTTTCACATCGCTGTCAATTCCTTTCCTCCTCCTCACCAGCTGCAGCACACCATTGAAGGGCTGTGCCCTCCGGGCCCACCACCACCTACTGCAGCCATGCTGCAGCAGCAAGACCTGCCCTCCACATCCTCCTCCAGTGGGCAGCAACCACCAGCCAAGAGGTGGGCGTTGCGATCTGCCACCTCCGCACCGACTACTGCAGCACCCACCACCAAACCATCTCCCATTCTGGGTCCTGTGGCCAGGCTACACCCAACAAAGTGGCCAGATTTCCACTCCGTAGCCCAAGCCGAGGAGGAGGACAGTGGGAGCAGCACATCAGAGAGTGAAGATACTTCCCCTGCAGCACCAGCTGCACAGGAAGTCCGTGGGAGGGGTAGGAGGGGACGGGGAAAGTGATGTCATCACATGCTGGAGGGTGAGGGTGGGGGGGGGGGGTTGAACACCCATGCACTTATACACAATAAATGTGCACTTACTTTCACGCAAAACTTGTTTCAATGAGTCTTTGTCTTGCTCTTATGCCAAGCTGGTAAGTATTGAGGTCTGCTCTGTGGGCTGGGGGTGGAGGGGGCTCCTCTTCCTGCTCATCTGGGGCCTCCTCTGGGAGAGGCTGTCCTCTGCGCTGAGCCAAATTGTGCAGCATGCAGCAGGCAACAAACATCTTGGCCACCTTTTCAGGGCTGTAGAGGAGCTCCCCTCCAGACCGGTCCAGACAGCGGAACCGGTTTTTGACCATTCCAAAAGTCCGCTCAATGATCCCCCGGGTGCTCCGATGTCTCCTGTTGTAAGTTTCTTGTGGGCCTGGTTGTGGATTCACCACGGGGGTCATGAGCCACGTCCTCTGCGGGTAGCCCCGGTCACCTTTGGAGAAAAGCAGAATGAGATAGATGAGTGTGTATTGCTTGGAGCAGGTACAGGGGGGTGGGGAAGGGAGGATAAGGATAGTGGGTTGTGGAGTGAGGTGGAGGAAGCCAGGGCGCAGGGCTGCCCAGTGGAGGAGGTATAGGTATGGGTCCATCCATGTTGAACTTACCTAGTAGCCATCCACCGGTGAACTCTCCTCACTCAAATCTGCGGTAGATGCCCGAGTGCTGTAGGATGTATGCATCGTGGGTGGAACCGGGGAACCTGGCACACGTCTAATATCTCCCCCTGGGCATCACACACAACTTGCATGTTCATGGAATGAAAAGCCATCCTGTTTCTGTAGATGGCTTCGTGTGCCCTGGGGGGTCTGAGGGCGACGTGTGTGCAATCAATCACACCTATGACTGAGGGGAATCTAGCAACAGCATAGAACGCAGCCATGTTGGTGTGCAGGGCCTGGGGGTTGGTGGGGAAAGTGATGTAGTGAGAGGTGTGAGTTAGAAAGGCATGCAGGAACTGGGTGAGACAGTGTGAAATAAAAGCCTGGGTGAGCCCTGTGTTAGCAGCTAATACAGATTGAAAACTCCCAGTGGCCAGGACAGAGAGAGAGGAAGTGATTTTGAGATGGACAGGGATGGGGTTATTCCTACGGGTTTGGGGCTGAAGGAGGGGTTTCAGCTGCTCACAAAGCTGCACAATGGTGTCCCTATCAAACCTGAACCTTGTAAGGCACTGCTGGTCAGTGAGTTGTAGGAAGGTGGTGCGGGGCCTATAGACTCGGGGCCGTGCATATGTCCTGCAGTGTGTGCCCTCTTCCTCTACCATGCCAGACACCAGTGCATTAAGTGCATCCATTTTCCCAGCAGTGCAAGTATTATTAGTAGTAGTAATAACACACGCACAACACACAGACCTCTCACTGCCAGCCACCACGCCCTCTTCCACTCACACAGGCAACACAGAGACAAACGGAGGTCAGGGAATACAATATACACGTGGGAACAGTGATTGGAGAGGGATAGGGGGAGGGGAAGGGGAAGGTACTGATAGAGCAAGGAGTAGGAGTAGGGAAAGGTCAAACGGTCAGTCACAAAAGAGGCAGCCACACAGACGAACGTACCAGGTACTCAACACACTCAACTTTCTCTCGGCAACCAACAAATCAGCTCTCCCAACACCGATCTCGCCACTCTCCAACTCCACACAAGCGCTATTGGGTCTAAAGACGTTTCCCCCTTGCTCTGGTCGCTTTTATTTGGGGTCCAACAAATGACGCCCATGCTCCCGCCCAACCAGATCCATTTCGCTATCCGTTATACGTTGTTCACGATCAGGTCGTATCACCGTTCCTAACACACCCCCGACACGCCCCTTATTTGGGCATTTCTCTCTGAGCGTACTAGCGACCCGGACGTACTGAAAATTTTGTTTCCATTATACTGATTTAATCATTTTAGTGAGATAAACGTCTATCTCCCGATTTGGGTCGCAATATAGGCGTTTTTCTTTTTCAATTATAAGCTGGATTGTATATCTGCATTTTCAAAAAGCATCTGACAACGTACCTCATGAAAGACTCCAGAGGAAATTAGAAAATTTTATTTATTGCATTTGTATCCCACATTTTCCCACCTCTTTGCAGGCACAATGTGGCTTACAATACATCATGGATAGTGGAAATAAGAAGAGACTAGACATTTGTTATTACAGAAGGATTTTGGGTTACATGGTAATGGAATACATTATAGTAATATAACAGAAGGCATTATTAAACATTTCTGGGTATATTTGGGGAGTTTCAGATGTATTGATCTTTGTGGTATATCTTGTCAAAGAGATGGGTCTTCAATAGTTTGCGGAAGTTGGTCAATTCGTAGATCGCTTTTAGGTTGCGTGGCAACGCACTCCAGAATTGCGTGCTCATATAGGAAAAGGTTGATGTGTGCATTGATTTGTATTTTAGACCTTTACAGTTGGGGAAATGAAGATTAAAGAATGTGCGAGATGATTTTTTAGCATTTCTTGGTGGTAAGTCTATCAGGTCTGACATGTAGGCTGGATAGGATAGGAGGTAATTTCCTTTTGTGGATTAAAAACTGGTTAAAAGATAGGAAACAGAGTAGGGTTAAATGGTCAGTAAGGGTAGATAGTAGTGTTCCACAGGGGTATGTATTGGGACCGCTACTTTTTAACATATTTATAAATGATCTAGAGATGGAAATAAAATTTGATGATACATTGAAACCCTCTGCTGAGTGTGCATTGGCAGCTAAGAAAGCAAATAAAATGCTAGGAATTATTAGGAAAGGAATGGGAAAAAATGTTATATTGCCTTTGTATCGCTCCATGGTGCAACCACATCTCGAATACTGTGTGCAATTCTGGTCACCGCATCTCAAAAAAGATATAGCGAAATTAGAAAAGGAACAGAGAAAGGCAACAAAAATGATAACTCCTAATAAATAAATAAACAAAAATGAAAATGGGGATGGAATGACTTTCCTATGAGGAAAGGCTAAAGCAGCTAGGGCTTTTCAGCTTGGAGAAGAGACTGCTGAGGGGTGATACATTGGAGGTCTATAAAATATTGAGTGGAGTGGAACGGGTACATGTGAATCACTTGTTCACTCTTTCCAAAAATACTAGGACTAAACTACTAAGTAGTAAAATGTAAAACAAACCATAGAAAATATTTCTTCACTCATCATGTAATTAAAGTCTGGAAGTCTTTGCCTTAGAGTGTGGTAAAAGCAGTTAGTTTAGCAGGGTTTAAAAAAGTTTGGATAATTTGCTAAAAATTTGTACGCCATTATTAAGATGGACTTGGGAAAATTGATTGCTTTTTTCTAGGATAAGCAGCATAAAATCTATTTTACTGTTCTGGGATCTTGCCAGGTACTTGTGACCTGGATTGGCCACTGTTGGAAACAGGATGCTGGGCTTGATAGACCTTCATTCTGTCCCAGTTTATGTTCTTATGTGATAAGGAGTGAGGAGGATCAAGTTCTAGAGAGGAGAAAAGGGGTTTTCCATTGAGATACTTTAGTCTTTGAGGAGCATGAGTGGTGAAGGAGTAAGAGTTTGGAGGCCATGCCCTAAAAATTGTTTACCCTAAAGAGTATCTAAGCAGGAGGAGACTGGGGCTGTTTAAAGACATGAGAGTAAGAAGGTACTTACCAAGGAGCAGCTAGGGTTCAAAACCTGTCCACTAGTGAAGGACCACACCTCAAATTTATTTTTATTTATTTATTTGTAGCATTTATATCCCGCTCTTTCCCGCTCAATAGCAGGTTCAGTGCAGCTTACAAAGTATGGATACAAAAGTATCACAGAAATAACATAGTTGTATAAAGTAGAACAATGTATGGGTACAAAAGTGTCACAGAGATGACACCGTTGTATAGAGTGGAACAAGAGGAAGAGATGTGGGGGGAAGAATTGGGCATGGATAATATTAGTGGTGTGGGTTGTTCATAAATTAAGTTGGGTTGTTTGGATAGGCCTGTTTGAAGAGGTAAGTTTTCAGCAGCTTCCGGAAGGGTAGGTGTTCATTGGTTGTTCGGATGTGTCTTGGTATGGCGTTCCAGAGTTGGCTGCCTATAACGGAGAAATTGGATGCGTAGTAGGTTTTGTATTTAAGACCTTTGCAGTTGGGAAGGTGTAGATTGAGATACATTCGAGAAGATTTGGACCCGTTTCTGGCTGGAAGGTCAATCAAATTGGTCATGTAGCTTGGAGATTCTCCGTGGAGGATCTTGTGGATCAATGTGTGGGCTTTGAAGTTTATTCGTTCTTTGATAGGGAGCCAGTGAAGTTTTTCACGGAGTGGTGTTGCACAGTCGAATCGTGATTTACAAAAAATGAGTCTAGCTGCTGTGTTTTGGGCGGTTTGGAGTTTTTTCAGAACTTGGATTTTACAACCAATGAAGATGCTATTGCAGTAATCAGCATGGGTGAGTACTGTGGATTGTACCAGATTGCGGAAAAAGTTTTTAGGGGGAGGAATGGTTTTACTCTTTTCAATAACCACATCATGTTGAACATTTTCTTCGTTGTGGCTTTTGCATGAGTTTCTAGAGTAAGGTGGTTGTCTAATATTACTCCTAGGATTTTTAGATTGTCGGATTTTGGGATTGTGACGTCAGGGGTGGTCAGGATAGTTGGGAGTAGAGTGGAATGTTGTGATGAGAGGATTAAGCATTGAGTTTTTTCTTTATTAATTTTCATCTTGAAAGCGTTAGCCCAGGAGGCTAGGATGTTCATGCCAGTGATTATTTTATCGTTGATTTCTTCAAGGTTGGATTGGAAAGAAATGAATATGGTGACATCGTCTGCATAGATGAAGGGGTTTAGACCAGATTTGGATAGGGATTTAGCCAAAGGAATCATCATAAGGTTGAAAAGGATCGGAGAAAGAGGCGATCCTTGGGGAACTCCGCATTTTGACGACCACACAGATTATATTGTTGAGGTTGATTTGACTTGGTAGGATCTAGTCATGATGAAACTTTTTATCTATTTAATAATCTTTCCGCCGATCCCTAGCTTGTCCAGTAGTTTTGTGAGGATATCGTGGTCTAATGCGCTGGATAGGTCGAATTGCAGGAGAAGTATGTTGTTGTCAATTGAGATTTCTTGTTTAAACTTGGATATTAGGGTGAGTAATACTGTTTCTGTCCTGTGTGTGGGTCGAAAACCCCATTGTGATTCGTGTAGTATGGAGAAATTTTGTATGCATTCGTTGAGTTGGGAGGTCACTCTATTTTCCATTAGCTTAGTTAGAAGAGGGATGGAGGCCACAGGTCGATAGTGATGTCTTTCGCTGGCTTCTTAGGGTTTTTTGGTATTGGTGTGAGTAGAATATTGCCGTGTTCCAAGGGGAAGGAGCCTTGTTGGAGTAGGAAGTTTAGGTGGGTGGTGAGGTCCGTAATGAATCATGCAGGGGCATTTTTCAAAGCAGATCAAGCACTGTAAACACTTTGCACACTCTTAAAACTTTTTGCCACATTTTTACTTTGTTTTCATGGGCTTTATGCTTCATTGTTTTCAAAATTCTACCTTTGAATATTTTTTTGTGCACTTGGAGAGGGCCCAACCAACAGATATATTTTTTCTAATCCTTACCAGCTTCCATCAGTTCTTTTTCACTGAGAGTTTTGTGTACATGTCCAGGCACTTCACAAATCATATATATAGCTCATCAGGGACCCTTTATACCTATTCTGTGGACTTTGAGGAAGAGTTTGGAGGAGAGTAACTTTATAGCCCCAAAACCAAAAATAATGTGTGCATCGGCTCCAATGATTCCCCTCAGCCCCATTGCATCAAGAGACTGGCTTCATGTTTTATCTTGCTCAAAAAAAAAAATCTCATGATGATCAGAAGAGCTTATGCAGTTTGCAAAAGTTTCTCTATTCCATACAGAAGACAGGCCATACTGTGAAGCATAATTAAGGTAAAATGCTGCCAGGCTTGTGCACTAAGCCAACATGTACTGCATAAAACACCTGGGCAACTTGTCAGTTTGGGGCTTTTCTGCATTTCCTCAGCTTTGCAAGCAAGATGAGTAGTTGTGCAAAGCAAAGGCCTCGCTTTCTGTCAGTTCCTATGAGAGAAGTGTCTCTTCCCTTCAGATATTGCCCCACCACAAACCAGAGGGAAACCTCCTGTAATCTGCTCATCTGTGAGTCACTGTTGCCACTAGCTGAGTCGCACGGACCTACATTCACACTTTATCATCTTTTTTAATGCAAAGTTCAGTTTAGTTTGCTGATGTTTAAAAATCACGGGTATAAAGGCTTCACTCATGCTTCCTGAGTGTGGTAGTAGAAAGATGAGGTGTAGAGCGACTATCCACATTTACACACAGATCTGGACAGCAGTGAAAGATAAATCAAATGCCAGTGCAAGCAAAAGCCGACTTGTTCCTAAACGGAGGAGATGGGGTTAAAAGGTAGGAGAGGCAGGGGAAGTGACTGCCTAGTCCCACTGAGCCGTACAGAACTGGCAAAAGGTAACCAGAACACCTTGAGTATTGCATTCAGTTCTGGTCACCATATCTCAAAAAAGATATAGCAGAATTAGAAAACGTTCAAAGAAGAGCGACCAAAATGATAAAGGGGGTGGAATTCCTCCCATATGAGGAAAGGCTAAAGAGGTTAGGGCTTTTCAGCTTGGAAAAGAGATGGCTGAGGGGAGATATGATTGAGGTTTATAAAATCCTGAGTGCAGTAGTAGAAGTGAATCAATGTTTTTACTCTTTCAAAAAGTACAAAGACTAGGGGACACTCACTGAAGTTACATGGAAATACTTGTAAAACAAATAGGAGAAAATATTTTTTTCACTCAATGAATTGTTAAGCTCTGGGACTCACTGCCAGAGGATGTGATAACAGCAGTTAGTGTATCTGGATTTAAAAAAGGTTTGGACACGTTCCTGGAGGAAAAGTCCATAGTCTGCCATTGAGACAGACACGGAGAAGCCACCGCTTGTCCTGGGATTGGTTGCATGTAAGGTTGCTGCTATTTGGGTTTCTGCCAGGTACTTGTGACCTGGATTGGCCACTGTTGGAAACAGGATTCTGGGTTGGAAGGACCATTGGTGTGACCCAATTTGGCTATTCTTATGTTCGTGATTTTGTTTTTATAATCAGAATCATGATTATTATTATAACAGTTCCTATATAAACAACTCCCTCCCCCTTCCAAATTCCACTCTGATTTCTCAGGTACTGGCAGTAGGACTAGAATTGAGAGGGAATACAGATCTTATTGTTAACATAAAGGAAAAAATAATAATTTGTTTTGTTAAGGTGGGAGAACATGGAGCTTCTGCTCCAGCAATTGAACTGTAAAGAGTTTGCAGTCAGCTTCTCAGTAGGGAGTGAGGGTGACACTGGATATGCTAAAACATGAGAAAGGAGTGACTGATGCTTTAAGCAAGTAGAGAATAGAGAAAATGCAAGCCAGAGCAACAAAATACTGTATTGAAAGGGTTTTGACAGATAGGGAAAGGCAAAGGTCAGAACCTAATGTGGAGGGGAATTAAAAGACAAAGAGGTAAAGCAGTAGCAAGGGAGCACCTAAGATGTTTTAAAATGAAACACCTTTGTTGTCGTTGCCCACAAATAAAGTACGTCCAGTCCAATATCAAACAGGTACAGTTAGCTCAAGAGTTTAGTACAGAGCTCAAAGTCTTTGGACCTGAAGAAGAACTCCTCTGGTTCTCTAAGATTCTTGTTTGTGGGTTCTCCTCTCCACCCTTCTTTCTGTAAGAGACACCTTAAAATAGCCTGGTATTTCAGTCCAGGAGCGTACCTAGCTATATTTCCACCCTGGGTGACTCACCTACTGGCACCATCCCTGCCCTGCTCGCTTTGCCACTGCCAATGAGAGGCTAATGTCGGGACTGTGAACTGCAAGAAAGGAGCTGGAATCTGATTCTGGGGCTGCAGACCTGGGCTGGGAGCAATTTTCCCCACCCCATGCCACCACACCATTTCCACAGCTCTTGAGGCAGACACTAACAGTGTATAAAGTTCTGCATAATAAAACCACCAAAATTCCTACAGATCCTCCAAGTTACAGAGAGGGATATTTCCTTGGCAGAAATATGTAGATGGGAAATGTTCGTTGTCCTCCGCAAGAGAGCAAATTTGGAAGCAGTTTAGGGGAGATGAAGAATGTACCTAGGTCAAAGGTCCCACTCAGTATGAGCCTCTCTCCCCTTTTGTCCCCGCAGTCACTTCTCCCTTTAGTACTGGGCTCCGCAAGCTGCTTTTTACAGCCTAAAGTCCCCTTGGATCTGGTACCTCTCTTATTCCCCTGGAGTAAGTGTATAGCTTGGTTAATTCTATCTGGCTTGTTGTATGGTTCTTCTGATCCTGAATAAAAATCGTTTAAACTTTGTTTAAAAATGAGGACTGTTATATTGCCTTTGTATCGCTCCATGATGCAACCACACCTCAAATACTGCGTGCAATTCTGGTCACCACATCTCAAAAAAGATATAGCGGAATTAGAAATTTAAGTTTAGAAAAGGTACAGAGAAGGGCGACTAAAATTATAAAGAGGATGAGATGACTTCCCTATGAGGAAAGGCTAAAGTGACTAGGGCTCTTCAGCTTGGAGGAAAGATGGCTGAGGGGAGATATAATAGAGGTCTATAAAATAACAAGTGGAGTGGAGTGGAGTGGGTAGATGTGAATCACTTGTTTACTCTTTCCAAAAATACTAGGACTAGGGGGCACACAATGACGCTAGAAAGTAGTAAATTTAAAATGAATCTGAGACAATATCTCTTCACTCAACGTGTAATTAAACTCTGGAATTTGTTGCCAGAGAATGTAGTAAAAGCGGTTAGCATAGCGGGGCTTAAAAAAAGGTTTGGATGGCTTCCTAAAGGAAAAGTCCATAGACCATTATTAAAATGGACTTGGGGAAAATCTACTGCTTATTTCTAGAATAAGCAGCATGAAATGTATTGTACTGTTTTGGGATCTTGCCAGATACTTGGATTGGCCACTGTTGGAAACAGGATGTTGGGCTTGATGGACCTTCGGTCTGTCAGTACGGCAATACTTATGACCTAGCTGGCATTCTACGATGATGCAGGACCCCATCCCATGCAGTAGAAAGTATGCGCTTCAACAGCCTCTCCTGCTTCTCTGGACTCTTCGGAACAAAGAAGAGAGTGGGCTCCTGAATACATGGCCCTTTATACCAGTGCTTCAGTCAGAGCACATCTCAGTCAGTCAGTCAGGTTTTCAGGATGACCAAAATGAATATGCACGAGAGAGATTTGCATATAAAAAAGGCAGTGAATGCAAATCTGTTCCTTGCATATTCATTGTGGATATCCTGAAAACCAAACTGGCTGGGTGTGTCCTGAGGACTTATACTTACCTCCAAAACTATGAGGGAACTTGATAGGCAAGTGCACCCTCCACTACCTCATTCTGCAAGAGGTCAGGATAGATGCAGAGACTCCAGAATGCTCGTCTTCCTCCTCCCCAACACCAGAACAGGGCCGTGCCAACACGGTAAGCGAGGTAAGCACGGCAGGAGGGCGCCGTCCTCTGGGGGGCGCCCCGCCGCACCATGCTTACCTCGCCTTCCCGCTCCCATGTCCCAACTGCCCGCCCTCTTCTCCCCCCCCAACAAGATCCCTTTTAAATTTACCTCCGTCCGGCAGCGAAAGCGCAGCATCAGTGAAGGAGGCGGCGCTCCCGACGTCTCTACTAGTCTTCCCTTTGTTCAGTGTTCCGCCTTCTTCTGACGTCAAGGAAATGACGTCAGAAGAAGGCGGGACATTGAGCGAAGGGAAGACTAGGAGAGACGTCGGGAGCGCTGCCTCCTTCACTGATGCTGCACCTTCGCTGCCGGATGGAGGTAAATTTAAAAGGGATCTTGGGGGGGGGGGAGAAGAGGGCGGGCAGTTGGGACATGGGAGCAGGAGGGCAGGGCAGAGAGGAGCGTGGATGGGAGGGCAGCGATCATTTTCATGGTGGGGGGAGGGGGTGCGCGCGCGCCAACTGTTCGTCTGCGGGGGGAGCGCTGGGGGCGCCAACTGATCTTCTGCAGGGGGGCGCCACAGACCCTTGGCACGGCCCTGCCCCAGAAGGCACAATATGCTGATCTTGTTACAAGTTAACAAGAAAAGCTTCAAAAATCTTCCCACAGATACATGTTCCTGAAACCTGACAGTCAAAGTTTCACTTCAGCTACCTTTTTAAAAACATTAGGTTTCGGGTGTGCTCATTCACTGAACATTTTCTAGTGTCATTCTCCAAAACAAAAAGTGGCAAGGTGGAAGGGGAACTGCCCAGCTGCACTTTTCCACAAGTAGGCTGTATCAGACCCTTCCACTTGAAATGGGCAGGGGCAGGTCAGCAGTGAGTATTCTACAATGCTCTGAATGCTGCCTGTCTACCATCCTCTGTGTCTTTAAGAAGGCAGTTCTGAATGGACACTGCCTCGCCAGCTAAGCAGAGCTGTAGAGAAAATGTCAGAGAGTGCCATAGGGTAGAGGAGGCCGTGCCCTTCCAGCAGACACCCCTAGGAGGCTGCCTCCTGCGTAGAACAGGAAATCTAGCTGAACAGTAAATACTGTTAGTGTTCATTTACTGGAATCCTTGGAACAATTGCCCAACAGCAACAGGATAGCCATACTGAACATTAATCAGTCTCTTTGTCTTTTTCCTGGATAGCGCAATTTTTAACCTTTTAAATATAATCTCATGCTCTGGAAAGTTCCTAGATTCATTTAGGACATGAAATTTCAGAAGCAATTGTACTACCAGCCTGCTTGAGGCAGAAGGGGATGTGTTTGGTGCTGGCAGAGGTGCATTCCTACACAGACTTCTTTTCTCCCTTCTCTTCTACATTTCACTTCTTGCCTTGTCCTCAGGGTTTCTAAGGAGAAGAGGAGGATTGTAGGGGAGAAGTGACCGAGTGTTTAGAGCAGCCTGAGACATATTAGGGAAACCAGGGTTCAAATCTTGCTTCTCCCACTGATGCTCCATGTGACCTCAGGCAAGTCACTTCATCTTCCACTGCCTGAGGTACAAACTGGGACCCTCCTTGCCCCTGAGGACTTACATTCTAAGCCCCTCACTTATGCAGCTGCATTAACAATTTCACACACACACTAAAGAACACAAGCCACATTGATGGGTCCTATTCTCAGAACTGCAAGGGGGCTGACTTTCTGAGTGGGAGATTTAGGGCCTGCCCATAGCTCTGCCCCTGGCACAAGCTGGTTCGCAGCTAAGAGCACCAGAAGGGGACTAGCAGCAGCAGATGACGTTTTATGAAGGCATTTCCTGCTATTGCTGGAAAGGGAGGTTTTCAGCGGGAGATCCCAGCTCCCCAGTGGGAGTGCGGGAGATGACTTGCTGAAAAGTGGGAAACTTGGTAGGTCTGTATTCCAGGGGCATAGCCAGACCTCGTGGTGGGAGGGGGCCAGAGTCCGAGGTGGGGAGGCACATTTTAGTCTGCCCCCCCACCGCCTCACCACTCCCCCTGCTGCCCTGCCGCACCCCACAGCAGCAAATACCTTTGCTAGTGGGGGTCCCCAACCCCCGCCAACTGAAGCCTTCTCCAGTGCCGGTTTCCGGCGCTACCATGTTCCCTGCCCTCTCTTTCTCACATCCTGCACGCTTCTTTAAGTGAAACTGAGCAGTTTCACTTAAAGAAGCGTGCAGGACGTGAGGAAGAAGAGAGAGCAGGGCAAGCTATGCGACGGCGCTGGAGACCGTTGCTGAACAAGGCTTCAGTTGGCGGGGGTTGGGGACCCCCATCAGCAAAACTAGGGGCCTGGACCCCGGTGGCCCCACGTAGCTACACCACTGCTGTATTCTATAATCTAGGTGTCTGCATTTGTGCACCCCCTTATGTACATAAATATCTAGAATACTAGCAGCACATACGTGTACACTTACCTGTGTAAATGCCAGTAGGATGCCTAAGCAAATACCCAGTCAGTTTACATAGGACATATGGGAAAGGGGAGCATATACATGGATAGAACATGGGCTGACTCCCAGTTAGGCACATAACTATTCTATTGTGAGATTTCTATTTCACTTTTAATCTCAAGATGCAAAGTGGATTAAGATTAAAGAAATATCCCATTCGGATAGAATATACAACTATTTGATAATCGACACAATTAAAAATTGTCAACACATCATTAAAAATGATTTCTGTAAATCAGGAATCTAAAAAGAAAAAAAAAACTTACGTTTTTAAAACTTTTTGAAATGAACTGAAAGGTGTAGTAGTCAAGCGAATTCTCACAGGGAGGCTATTCCATATTTTAACTCCCTGAAATGGAAATAAACCTTCCCATATAGACTTCAAACACATATTCTTTAACTTATAGAATACAGTAAATTATGGCATCCCTTTGCATTTTAAGCACCCACACTTACAACGGGTCTATGGCTGGTGTAACTGCAGGCACCTAAATGTTAGATGCGCCGATTCTAGGAGACACTAGTCTTCTATAACGGAATCTGGACCATCATAGAAGAGGCTTCTCCCGCACATCCTCGGGGGCATCTAAATGGAAGAACCCAGTTGTACAGTTCCCCTTAGTGCTTAACTCCCATCAACACAGGGAAATACCCACTGTACCTGAAATATAATTCACCATGAGCCTGGAGTTGGAAAGGTAAGGAGTAAATCTAAACCCTGCGCCCTTCTTCTTTCCAACTCCCTTTCTTCAGCACTGCTAGTCTCCTTCCTCCCAATCCCTCCCAGTGAAAAAGACCACCTTCTCCAGATGGGAAAAAAGCCCTCTTCTGTAGATGGCAAGGGGCAAACTGATTCCCATGCCACCACTTCTCTCAGAGTCATGGTGAAGGGATACCCCAGGTTCTGTATTCCTGCTATTGTTGTGACTCTTCTTTGGGTCCTGGGGAAATGACTTCTTGATTTAATGTTACAAGATATCTCTGAAACATATTTTCCACTTGCTAGGTTTCATTTTTCAGTCACTGCTGGCGACCACAGACTTTTGCACTGCGGTTTCTGCATAGTGCTAAACATATCCAACTCTGACTTGCTTCAACAAAAGGGCAACGCTCTGAGAAGTCTCCCAGTACACTACTACATGCTTGCAAAAACAAAAATAAGCAAAAAGGTTAAATGAAGCACAAAACAACTTTCCATATTTAGTTTGTTAGAAATCACAAATCTCATATAAACACAAAGCAATTTATTTTAAGGAAAATACATAACTTACATTTTAAAGGAAAAGACGGAATGCTTTATATTATAAATCAACTTGTTAAGGCTTTCAACTTGAATTTGAAGCCTTCATGAAATAAACTAGATACTGTGGCATTACACAATCTCTTGACAATTTCATCAATGTATTGTGGTTACCCTGTTTTTTTGCTCAGATGTGTACAACCATAGCTAGAATTTGCTCCAATTTCAGCTGTGACTGTATGGGCCTTCACTCATGACTAATTGGGATCTTCCTTAATTATTCATCCTTTTCCTTCTCTGCCACCTAACCCAATCAGTGACAGCGCACACTTAAAACCAGTCACTAGGCTTCACTGTTGAGCACTGGCTGCGACTCCTCCCTCTAGAACTGTGCATACTTCATCCATAGAGCCTTCATCCCCAGTTCCCCACCAGCCTACTTCTGTAAATTAAACCCAGATCTCCAGCACAATAGCTCACTATGCTGCCACTGGAGCATGGGGCCAATCTGTTCGATTTTGGCTTTCCAGATTCCTTTCACGCTGATGGGCTACCAGACGAATGGGAACTGGCCTCTTACGTGCATCGTCACCATCAGCCTTCATTCACCACTACCTTCTATCCCCTGTCCCTTCTCAGCCCAGCCACTAGAATGACAGTTCTCAGCTAGGGGTCACCGACAACTGATCTTTCCGTTGCCTGGCTGACATGGGCTCTAAGTCCAGCCACTAGATATCACTGCTGAACAGTGGCTGCGACCCCCCTCCTCCCTAAGGGCTGTGAATGTTCCCTCTGCAGCATCCCCAGCACCAGCTAGAAGACAGGCTCGAGTACTGCATGGCAATGGACATCGGTTGCCACTGAGTTCATCTCAGTCTATTATTTTTATGCTTTATGAACTCAAGGATTCCCTAGAACTGAAATACCCAACTATGCAACTGAACATGGAGTATACCTTTTCCTAGACAGCGAGCTCCATTTTTCAGCCTTGCCATAGGATAAATCCATTTGAAAACAGGACCTGTGGGCCCTTTTCGGATCTTTAGGGCTGGCACATATCTTCCGCATAGAAACAGCTGGAATAGACTGAATTTAATACATCTGGTCAATTTGATTTTTTTCCCTACATGTAAGAACGCAAGATGTGTCACATACATTTACATCTTCTCTACACAGAACATATGCACCAGTCTTACCATGTGGACTTTCCAAACTGCTCTACAAACACCTACCCATGAGGTGAGCTGCTCCCCCTCCAACTGCTAACACAACAAGCAAATTTGTCTTTCATTCATCAGCCAAAAACTGCCTGTTTTTCCATGGTTCTTCACCAATACCTCCAAAAATAAAAATTACAGTGCAGTCCACGCCTTTTTTATATCATTCCGACTTTACTCCATCATTCTTTTGGGACCCTGTGTAGGGAGAGGAGGTTTTCCTAAAAGTGAAAAACTGTAGATAAATAGGGCCCATTCATTCAGGATGCTCCTTTGCGCCATAGAAAAAGCTGAGTTATCCACTGGAGGTCCTTTCTCATTTGTGTGCTTGGATAGAAACGATCTTTACTGCGGTTGGCCTTATCTTCTAATAACTGGTATGAAGTAGTGAGCATCATCCTCTGTAAGAAGGATCACTTCTTGCCATTCTCGGGGAACCTCCTCTGGATAACATACCAGGAAATCTTCCTTGCCAAACATGCACAACCTGAACACTTTGATCTTCACTTCAAGTGAGCAGCCAATAAGGAACATCTCAATCTGGCAAGAGGGACAAGGAGGGCGGGGGGGGGGGGGGGTGGAGAGGAGAGAGATAGAAAAAGTCTATGTCAGCGTGAGGTTGAGGCACTTGAATGAGGCACTTGAATGCACACTTTGTCCTGTGATGCTACTTGCTTGTTCAGTCATATATGTAGCACAAACACATTCATATGTTGCATAAGGATTTTGAAGACGAAATAATTATGTTTTCAATCAAGAAAAAGAATGAGGGGTCATCCTCTTGAGACTAGCAAGATAGGGGGCAATGTTCATCCTGCGGTGTTTTTACATCTGGATAGTAGTCAGCACTGGACCATGGCCAGACACTAGTGCTGAATAATGTGGGTGCCACTGAATGTCAATGGATAGGCCCACAAAGGGGATTTAAATGGCCAGAAGTAAGTCACTTTGAATATCGACCCTAGACTTTTTACTGTCCTAAATTTATCTGGGTAGTTAACCTGTTAGTAGAATGAATACTGCTGCTAATCCCCGGATTCTATGTTGTGCGTGCAAATCAGGGCACATAGTCAATTTTGTGAATGTTAACTTAATTGCTTCGATAATTGCCACTAACAAGCAATTATTGGCAGGAATTATCACAAATTAGAATTTATGCCTGCAACTTTCTAAGCATAGTCTGTAAATTCTAAAGCACAGATTACAAAAGGGGGCAGGGTCATGGGAGGAGCATGGGTGGGTCATGGGTGTTCCTAAAAATGACATGCACTGTTTACAGAATACGCCCGATCTGCGCCCAAATTAGGCATGGGCATTTACACCAGGTTTTAGTTGGTATAAATGGTCATGCCTAAATTTTAGTTGTGGGGAAAGGCACTATGTGTATTGTATTCTATAAACCGCACCTAACTTTAGGCGGGGTTTATAGAATACTGCTAGGCGCAATTTTTTTCAGCGCCATTTATAGAATCTAGTCCTAATTTGGTAACTCCTGGCTCCACCCGGACTCTACCCCCAGATCACCCTGACACTGCCTAGAGAGCACTGAAGCGTTCTGCCCAGATATTCACCAGCACTATTTGGGTATGTACCACTGAAAATCTGGGTTTGGCATGGCCAGCACTACTTAACCAGGTTATATAGAGGTGACTATTGGGCTCATATAGCTTCATAATTTTCAGAGGAATACAGAGCTTTTTAAAATCAAACTTACTATTAGGGGGAGGTTTTTTTTTCTTTGAGATCTGCTGGTTAATTACCATTCCTGCAGCATCTTTTCAGGTAGGGGAGGGGTTTGGGGGGGAAATAGAATCACTGTCGATTTATGTGACTCTTAGGCTACAGGCCAGATTTGTCTGGCTTCTATTATTATTTGGTTTGCAGATAAGGGGTGACTATTCCTCCCGGGGGGGGGGGGGGGGGGGGTTAGGGGAGGGGGGGAAGGGAGGCTGGGTGGGAAAGGGAGAAAATGTTAAAATCCCTTTTTCCTGCTGATGGCTTTTCATAGTTCAGTCTTAGGAAGTATGTTTTGCTATTCAATTTATGCTATGTGATACTTGTTGGTAATGTTTAACATGCTGGATTCTTAATAAAAACTGTTGGAAATAAAAAAAAATCAAACATACTAACTGTGTAAGAGACTGCCTCAGAAGGCGATGCTTGTGGCATCTCCTGATATATTTACGAGGAGGTTGGAGAGCAAACAATCGGTGACTATAACGATGTGCTTAGATTTTTGGTACTGATCCAGGAAGACGATATTTTGGAGGTCATAAGGTCAACTCCTCCACTGAGTACAACATTTCACTGGGACAAGCATTTCATTATGTCTTCCTTTAGATCAGCTTTAAAGTATCTGCCATACAGGCAGCTGAAAAGAAGGGGTTGAACGTGATGAACTCGTAATACCCTTGTAACCTAATTCAATATATGAGTTACTGCATCCTTTAAAAATATATAGAAATTTTGACTACAAGAGGAAGTTACATACAAATACAGTGTGTGAAGGTGGTCATAAGTTTTGATCTTGCCTCAGCCCCAAAACTTACACATTGCCCTAATTTGTGCCGTCAATTTATTTAGCATCAAGATCACACCTAAAGGTCACCATAGTAGAACTATTTGGAATGGTAATTTGCCTCCTTTTGCTAAACTGAGGAGCATGAAGGGAGGGGGAGTACAGCAGTCCTGCTTGCTGTAGTCTTGCAGTAACCACATAAATAAAATCTGTTCCCAGGCTACAGCCACTTTCACGATGATGTTTCCAACTTGAGCCCCCCCCCCCACCCCCACCCGATGTCACTTCTGTTGTGGGCCCAGGGCTATGGGGGGGCAGTGCTTCCCTCCTATGTGCCCAATGTGCAACGTTCTTCTCTCTCCACCAGGACTGAATGCCCCCTCTTGTCCCCCTCCTGTACTCGAACTCCCCCCCCCCCTCATAGGCGGGGGCACCAGCAGCTAAATCGGCCATCTGCTGCTGACACTGGATCTTCCCTCTGCTGCAGCCCGCCCCCTTCTGATGTCACTTCTTTCTTCCACAAGCGTGGGCCGCAGCAGAGGGAAGTTCCAGTATCAGCAACAAACAACTGATTTAGCTGCAGGACCAAAGGAAAAGGTCAGTAGTGGGGGAGGGGGAGGCAGCAGGACTGGGGGGGGGCAGCGGTGGTGGCAGCAGCAGCAGGACGGGGGGGGGGGGGGGGGGCAATGGTCCTCATTGCCCAGGGGCCTAGACCACTCTGTCTGCCCTGCTATCTACTAAGAGGCCCTTTTACCAAAGCTCCATGCGCACTAATGGAATTAGCACATGCTAAATAGCCCATTTTATATCTATGAGCTTCTTAGCATTTATCACACACTAAGCTTTAGTAAAAGGGCCCCTTAGGGTCCTAATGATGAAACTTTTAACAATTTGCCTCCTTTTGTTAAATGAGGTAGGAGAGGGGGCCTGGAGCAGTCCCACTCACCCTGGGTTTGCAGTACCCATACTAAAACCCCTTTTCCTTGGCCAGAACTGCCTACACTGTGGCATTTCCAGCTTGGTCTCACCCACCCTATCTGATGTCTCTTTGGGTGGGATGGCTATTTACTGAGGCCCCCACTGTCTGTAGTGGGTTGTCCTGAAGCGGTATTAAAGGTATATGCCTCTTTGAGAGCCCTCCTTTAGAGCTATGAGGATCATACATAATTATAAGGATTTTTGTTTTTTCTTGTAGTGGATTTGAGTTTTTAAGTTGGGCTGGGGTGATTTATTTGCATTCTTGGGGTTGGTATGAGGTATATAGAGTTGAATTATATGTTCTGTTAAGAATAAGGAACTGAGGGGGTGGAGTATAAATTATTGGAAGGGAGAGTATATTGCAAATCACCTTGAGAATTAATTGCATCAGCAGGCATTTCATTAATCAAAATAAATAATACATTTGTGAAGAGCCAAAGAAAGGTAATGAGATCAAAAGGATATACAGGTAGGAAACAGATGCATGAGGTTTTTATCATATTTTCAAGAAGTCCAGACCAGGATCTAAATTTGGATACATCGGTGACTAGTTTCGACCAAAGTATTAAGATGGATTTGGAGGAGTTAATCCCAATGCAGGAACATCAACTGTGTAGGAGAGGGGAGTTTCAGTTCTCAAAGGAGATGACCAGAAGTTGGACAGGGAACAGAGTGGCTGATGCAGAAAAAACTTTTTTGCACAGAAGCAAATCCTTGTGTTAGACATCAGCGCACAGCATATTAAAATGGAGACTAATAGGTGTTCCACCCTGATGGAGAGAACTGGTGCAGAAGACTTTAAGACAAGCTTGAAAGAGAAACCCTACCTAATAACAGGGAGGCAAACTCTCTTTTTTTCATGTTCTCTGTGTCCAGCTCTGATTGACTAAGGAGCCCCTAAATATGATAGATCATATTCCTGTCATAAGTTTTTTGATGCCTGTTCTATCTCAGTCTTTATAATACACAATTTGCACCTTTGTGCATTAGGGAGAAACTATGGAATAAAGTCAAGCTTACTAAACAACTTGGGTAGGCTACTGGTGGCTCCGGCAATTAACCCCTAATTACCACCACTCTATCACAAATCCCACAACATATCCCATTATGGCCAATATTAGATCATGTTTTTTTCACTGCATGATAATACTGTGGATAATGGGGTTACAAGCCGCCTCAATCAACAAATGGAACAAAATCCTCGTACTTATCACGCCAAGATGAGGCCCCCCCGCCCCATCAACTGGAAAGACCAAATTATAAAAACCAAAACAAAGCAGAGATCAACATCCTAACCAATACCAAAAAGATAAGCACAACAATCTTAATGGCCACACCATCAAAAAAGATAGAATGCACAGACATTTACAGATTGTTAAGAACACCAACATCAACACTGATACACATGTACCCATTCCTACAGGTTACATAAATGCGAGATCAGTGGTGAACAAGTCAACCATAATTAGAGACTGGATTGAGACCGAGCAATGAGGTGGCTGCAAATGCAAGATGACCCAGTACTGCTTGAATTATGCCCACCAGGATATAAAATAACACAAAACAACAGAACTAAAAAGAAAGGAGGCGGGATCGCCTTAATAGATAAATCCTTTTTTACAGTAGAAACCATAGATGAACTATATCCCCTGCGACTGAAATCATAGCATGCAAAATCAAGGGACTCAACATTAATTGATCAAGTGTGCGGTATACTTTTCTATCGCCCACCTGGAAGATGGTCCAACACCCAAGATGACTTCATATCAAACATCTGCACAAATTTCTCGAATGTCTTTCTACTAGGTGATATCAATCTACATCTAGACAAGCAACATGACGCCAACACCATGCTTCTAACAAACTTCCTGAATTAATTGAACTTCAAAAAGGCACTAGCCACCTCATCTCATGTAAAAGGTCATCAATTAGACATACTAGTTTACAGGTTCTTATCCAATAACAACCATACAACAGGGAATCATAACTAGACAGAGGTGCCATGGTCAGACAATAACAAACTCACCTCACAGTTCAATGGAATGAGAACGGCAAAAGCACAGAACCAAGGACACCACACGCTGCCCTAATCAAAGGAAAGTGGACATCCATAGCTTCTGGTCAACAGTGATGAATGACTAAACATAATACCCACTAATATTCACTTCATGAGAATCTGGGACAAACTAAATGGAAACACACTAACGAAACTGGTCCACTCAAAATTAAAACAAAGAGGAAATGACAACCGTGCCCCTGGTTCAACAAGGAACTATTAGAGATGAAAAAAACTGCAGGAAACTGGAAACAAAACGGTCCAAAAACAAACCAGATATGAACAAAACCACATGGAGGAAAGTCATAAGCAAGTAAAAAAAACACTTCATAAAAAGAGCCAAAGCAGAATACTATGTGCACCCAGAAGAGATAAACACACAAAAAAACATATATGCACCAATGAAAAATGTACTGAACACACAAGCTCTGAAAACATCAAACAAAAACACACACAATATTTTGAGGAAAAAATAATAAAAATAAGATCAAACCTAGCTGCAACACAAACAACACTCATAGATTTCCTACACAAATGAGAAATCAATGAGGACCATATCAAGACAGAATCTAGTCCTCCAAGATACCAACAACCGGCTGAGTTAAAGCACTACTGACAAAATATGTACAGTGGTGGAAATAAGTATTTGATCCCTTGCTGATTTTGTAAGTTTGCCCACTGACAAAGACATGAGCAGCCCATAATTGAAGGGTAGGTTATTGGTAACAGTGAGAGATAGCACATCACAAATTAAATCCGGAAAATCACATTGTGGAAAGTATATGAATTTATTTGCATTCTGCAGAGGGAAATAAGTATTTAATCCCTCTGGCAAACAAGACCTAATACTTGGTGGCAAAACCCTTGTTGGCAAGCACAGCGGTCAGACGTCTTCTGTAGTTGATGATGAGGTTTGCACACATGTCAGGAGGAATTTTGGTCCACTCCTCTTTGCAGATCATCTCTAAATCATTAAGAGTTCTGGGCTGTCGCTTGGCAACTCGCAGCTTCAGCTCCCTCCATAAGTTTTCAATGGGATTAAGGTCTGGTGACTGGCTAGGCCACTCCATGACCCTAATGTGCTTCTTCCTGAGCCACTCCTTTGTTGCCTTGGCTGTATGTTTTGGGTCATTGTCGTGCTGGAAGACCCAGCCACGACCCATTTTTAAGGCCCTGGCGGAGGGAAGGAGGTTGTCACTCAGAATTGTACGGTACATGGCCCCATCCATTCTCCCATTGATGCGGTGAAGTAGTCCTGTGCCCTTAGCAGAGAAACACCCCCAAAACATAACATTTCCACCTCCATGCTTGACAGTGGGGACGGTGTTCTTTGGGTCATAGGCAGCATTTCTCTTCCTCCAAACACGGCGAGTTGAGTTCATGCCAAAGAGCTCAATTTTTGTCTCATCTGACCACAGCACCTTCTCCCAATCACTCTCGGCATCATCCAGGTGTTCACTGGCAAACTTCAGACGGGCCGTCACATGTGCCTTCCGGAGCAGGGGGCCTTGCGGGCACTGCAGGATTGCAATCCGTTATGTCATAATGTGTTACCAATGGTTTTCGTGGTGACAGTGGTCCCAGCTGCCTTGAGATCATTGACAAGTTCCCCCCTTGTAGTTGTAGGCTGATTTCTAACCTTCCTCATGATCAAGGATACCCCACGAGGTGAGATTTTGCGTGGAGCCCCAGATCTTTGTCGATTGACAGTCATTTTGTACTTCTTCCATTTTCTTACTATGGCACCAACAGTTGTCTCCTTCTCGCCCAGCGTCTTACTGATGGTTTTGTAGCCCATTCCAGCCTTGTGCAGGTGTATGATCTTGTCCCTGACATCCTTAGACAGCTCCTTGCTCTTGGCCATTTTGTAGAGGTTAGAGTCTGACTGATTCACTGAGTCTGTGGACAGGTGTCTTTCATACAGGTGACCATTGCCGACAGCTGTCTGTCATGCAGGTAACGAGTTGATTTGGAGCATCTACCTGGTCTGTATGGGCCAGATCTCTTACTGGTTGGTGGGGGATCAAATACTTATTTCCCTCTGCAGAATGCAAATAAATTCATATACTTTCCACAATGTGATTTTCCGGATTTAATTTGTGATGTGCTATCTCTCACTGTTACCAATAACCTACCCTTCAATTATGGGCTGCTCATGTCTTTGTCAGTGGGCAAACTTACAAAATCAACAAGGGATCAAATACTTATTTCCACCACTGTACACACCAATTGCCTACTTGACAGCTGCCTAAACTACATGATGGAAAACCCACCAGATTGGTTCATCAAACACATAACTGAACACATAGAATATATGTTCTCGAAAGACCATTTTCCCTCTGACAAGGGCAACATCGTACTCACTCCACGCCCTAAAGATGCCACCAGAAAGATCGGTAAACTCA
Source organism: Microcaecilia unicolor (assembly GCF_901765095.1). Lineage (NCBI taxonomy): Eukaryota > Metazoa > Chordata > Amphibia > Gymnophiona > Siphonopidae > Microcaecilia > Microcaecilia unicolor. Next base: position 375,943,776 of record NC_044031.1, on the reverse strand, counting down.
CTAATTACAGACCAGTGGCATCAATACCACTGCTGACCAAAACAATGGGGAGACTAGTAGCACAACAATTAATGGAATACCTAACACACTACTCAGTCCTTCACAGCTCTCAATCAGGCTTTAGACTATGCTATAGCACTGAAACAGTTAACCACCCTGTTCACAAAATTCAGAAGAATAATAAGCCAAGGCCAGTCAATACTACTACTACAATTCGATATGTCAAGAGCCTTCAACCAATAGATCACACAGTACTAATGACTTGACAGCATAGGAATAACTGAAGCAGAAGCAGCCTGGTTCAACAGTTTTCTAAGAACTAGATCCTATCTTATCAAGATGTCCAATGAATTTTCAGCCTTCTGGATCCCTCAATGTAGGGTCCCTCAGGGTCCCCGATATCATCAATATTATTCAGTGTCCTGATGGCTCCACTTGGCAAGAAACTGTAAAAAATGGGTTTAAACCCATTCATATATGCACATGATGTCACCATCTACATACCTTTCAACAACAGCATCACAGAGATACTGGGTAATGCCAAAAAAGGACTCAACCTCATAGAAACTGGGCCACAACTGTCAAACAAACTGAATCGAGACAAAACCAAACTCCTGGTTCTATCCAGCCAGCACAATCCCACCACTTACCAAAAACTCATAATAGATCAACAATCTTAAACAATTGAAACACAAATAAAAATATTAGGAATCATTCTCAACAATCATCTGAAAAGTAAAATGAAAGTAAAGCTAAGAGGTTCTAGAAAGGTATGTTTGGTTGAAAACCCAAGTTTTCAAGAAGCCTTTTTTTTTTTTTTTTAAAGCATGTGATGCTTCAGCTTTGAGTTTCATAGGAAGAGTATTCCAGAGTTTGGGGGCAATATATGCAAATTCTGAACATTATGCGTGTAAATGTGGGACCCGCTCATGTGTACACCCCCCTTGCAATTACACACTGAGCATTTTGTGGGCCAATGTTATAGAACATCACTGAGTGTGTGACTAGCATTTACATGTATAACTGTAACAATCACATACGTAAGTCTATAACTTGTGACAAAAATGATAAAGAGGATGGGATGACTTCCCTATGAGGAAAGGCTAAAGTGGCTAGGGGTCTTCAGATTGGAGAACAGATACATAAGTACATAAGTATTGCCACACTGGGAGCCCAGCATCCTGTTTCCAACAGTGGCCAATCCAGGTCACAAATACCTGGCAAGATCCCAAAAAAGTTCAATACATTTTATGCTGCTTATCCCAAAAATAACAGTAGATTTTCCCCAAGTCAATTTAATAATGGTCTATGGACTTTTCCTTTAGGAAGCCGTCCACACCTTTTTTAAACGCCGCTAAGCTAACCGCCTTTACCACATTCTCTGGCAACGAATTCCAAAGTTTAATTATACGTTGCGTGAAGAAAAATTTTCTCCGATTTGTATTAAATTTACTACTTTGTAACTTCATCACATGCCCCCTAGTCCTAGTATTTTTGGAAAGAGTAAACAAACGATTCACGTTTACCCGTTCCATTCCACTCATTATTTTATAGACCTCTATCATATCTCCCCTCAGACGTCTTTTCTCCAAGCTGAAGGGACCTAGACACTTCAGCCTTTCCTCATAGGGAAGTCGTCCCATCCCCTTTATCATTTTCATCGCCCTTCTCTGTTGTACCTTTTCTAATTCCGCTATATCTTATTTGAGAGGCGGTGACTAGAATTGAACACAGTATTCGAGGTGCGGTCGCACCATGGACCAATACAAAGGCATTATAATGTCCTCACTTTTGTTTTCCGTTCCTTTCCTAATAATACCTAACATTCTATTTGCTTTCTTAGCCGCCGCAGCACACTAAGCAGAGGGAGATATGATAGAGATCTATAAAATACTGAGTGGAGTGAAATGGGTACACATGAATCACTTGATTACTCTTTCCAAAAATACTAGGACTATGGAGAACACAATGAAGCTAATTAGTACATTTAAAACAAACCAGAGAAAATATTTCTTCATTCAATGTGTAATTAAACTGTGGAATTTGTTGCCAGAGAATATGGTAAAAGAAGTTAGCTTAGCGGGGTTTAAAAAAGCTTAGATAATTTCCTAAACAAAAACTCCATAAGCCATTATTAAGATGAACTTGGGAAAATCCACTGCTTATTTCTACAATAAGCAGCATAAAATCTGTTTTACTGTTCTGGGATCTTCCAGGTACTTGTGACCTGGATTGGCCACTGTTAGAAACAGGATAGTGAGCTTGACGGACCTTCGATCTGTCCCACTATGGCAACACTTATGTTCTTATGTGCAACTGGCATATAACTCTAGTTATAGAATGAGGGTAGTTATTAACTTGTGTTAATGGAATAAAGCACATTTTTGGCCAAATAATGTTTGTTCAATGCCAAACGTGTGCATAACACACATTTCAGAAGCACATTCTGATCAAATAATAGTGAGATGGAAAGCATGCAAGTGGAAGTGAAGCACCTCATTATTATGCAAATTGAATAACACAGCTTGAATTTAACCTCACAAGCTGTGTTATTCATACTGCTGACATTTAAAGTGCTGCAAAATAGAAGGACAGAGCAGTTATGTGTCCGGTTACGAGTATATAGTGCAAAGAGGGCACTGCGGTCTTCACAAAAACATGTTTTAATGCTCAGATAGGAAGATAATAGGGAGAGAGGAATGGCAAAAAAAGAGCTTTTAGGATAATGGTGCCTCAAAAGTGGAATTATTTATTGCATTTGTATCCCACATTTTCCCACCTATTTGCGGGTTCAGTGTGGATGCCTTGCCAGCTAAGATTTGGGAGGATGTCACTTTGTGGCAATTTAGAAACCTCGAATATTGTGTTCAATTCTAGTCACCGCATCTCTAAAAAAGATATAGTGGAATTAGAAAAGGTACAGAGAAGGGCGACGAAAATGATAAAGGGGATGGGACGACTTCCCTATGAGGAAAGGCTGACGTGGCTAGGGCTCTTCAGCTTGGAGAAAAGACAGCTGATGGAAGATATGATAGAGGTCTATAAAATAATGAGTGGAGTGGAATTATTTGTGTCACGATGGTGATTGTTTCCTTGTCTGTGCTCACCTCACCCTCTGGTGGCCAGAACCGGTGGCTGCTATGGACTGTCACATGTTCCATACTTCAGCCCAGTCTGGTCCGGATCTTCCGGGCTGCCAGACTTGCTTTTCTTGTTTGTGCCTGAACAGCACCCGTAGCTGCCTTGTGATTCCTGCAGCTAAACTTCAGCTGCTGATGGGTTTTATTAACCACCTGGAAACTTCTGTGTTTGCCTTTGCATCGTCTAAGGTCCCTGGTATGTGGGTGTGCTTTGTGCACTTCTGCCTAGCCCAGTTTCTGGTCTGAGTTCCTTGTCTGGCTCTAGTTAGTTTGTGTGTAGTTTAGCTTTGGTTTTATTGTTTAGTTCCTAGTCTTGTTTCTGGTCTGTATTTCTTGCCTAGTTCCTGGTTGTCTGTGTTTCTTTCTTAGTGGCTGCTTGGCAGCTTTCAGTCATGACTCTTTCCTGTCCGTGTTTCTTTCTTAGTGGCTGCTTGGCAGCTTTCAGTCCGTGTTCTTGAGCCTGTTTGTTTTCTACCTGGTGTGGTATTATTTGTCTGAGAGTCCTAGGATAGCATTCTGCCTAGCCTTCCTTGTGTATTCTAGACCCTGTGTGTTTCCTGTTGATATCCAGTTCCTGCCCTGTCCTATAAGTCCTGCTGGCCACCTGCACCCAGGGGCTCAACTCCTGGGGAAGGCAGACAAGTGCAGGTGAAGTCCAGCTGTCCCTGTTCTACCTGTTCCAGCTTGTTTGCCTCAGCCTCAGCTGCAACTCCAGTCCTGGGTTCCAGTCCTGTTCTGCCTTGTCTCTAGCTTGGGGGTGGTTTTGCCTGCCACTGCCGCTCCACGGCAGTGGTCCAAGGGCTCACAAACCCAGTGTTTCCGTGAAAAGCCTGACAATTTGTTTACTCTTTTCAAAAATACTAGGACTAGGGGGCATGCGATGAAGCTACAAAGTAGTAAATTTAATATAAACCAGAGAAAATGTTTCTTCACTCAACATATAATTAAACTCTGGAATTCTTTGCCAGAGAATATGGTAAAGGCGGTTAGCTTAGCAGGGTTTTAAAAAGGTGTGGATGGCTTCCTAAAGGAAAAGTCCATAGACTATTATTAAATTGACTTGGGGAAAATCCACTGCTATTTCTAGGATAAGCAGCATAAATTGTATTGAACCTTTTCGGGATCTTGCCAGGTATTTGTGACCTGGATTGGCCACTGTTGGAAACAGGATGCTGGGCTTGATGGACCTTTGGTCTGTCCCAGTGTGGCAATACTTATGTACGTATGTACTATGCAGGGGCGTATCTGGAATCCGGCGGTAGGGGGGGGCCAGAGCCAGAGAGGGGGGGCACATTTTTGCCTCCCTCCCCACCTCCCCCCCCCCCCCGCCGCCGCCGCCTCTGCCTCTCTCCACCCCCTCCCCGCCGTCAACCCTCCCCCGACGCTTACTTTTGCTGGCGGGGGGCCCCAACCCCCGCCAGCCGAGGTCCGACCCGCAATCTCCATATTTCGTCTTCCGAAGTTCCTCCGTGGCCATGTGCTTCAAGGAAGTAACGCTGCAGTGCTGATTGGTTGAATCCAGTTCGGCATCTGACGTCGCAGCACGTCAGACGCCGAACTGGATTCAACCAATCAGCACTGCAGCGTTACTTCCTTGAAGCACATGGCCACGGAGGAACTTCGGAAGACGAAATATGGAGATTGCGGGTCGGACCTCAGCTGGCGGGGGTTGGGGCCCCCCGCCAGCAAAAGTAAGCAGCGGGGGAGGGTTGACGGCGGGGAGGGGGGCCAGGGCAAAATCTGCGGGGGCCCAGGCCCCTGTGGCCCCACGCAGATACGCCCCTGGTACTATGTACTTATGAGGTTGAAGTAGCTGTTCCCTTGTAAGGTCCTTGAGCAAGATGAACTGTGTACATGCTTTTATATGGTTATATTTTCTACTTATTTCAAGGTAAGGTCGCACCATGGAGCAATACAGAGGCATTATAATATTTTCGGTCTTATTTACCATCCCTGTCCTAATAATTCCTAGCACCCTGTTTGCTTTTTTGGCTGCTGCACGCAGGGCAGAAGATTTCAGCGTATTGTGTACAATGACATCTAGATCTTTTTCTTGAGTGCTGACTCCTAAGGTAGATCTTAACATCAGGTAACTATGATTTGTATTATTCTTCCCTATGTGCATCACTTTGCATTTGTCCGTATTAAACTTCATCTGTCATTTGTATGCCCAGTCTTTCAATTTCCTAAGGTCTTCCTGCAATTTTTCACAGTCTGCATTTGTTTAAACAACTTTGAATAGTTTTGTGCCATTTGCAAATGTAATCACCTTACTTGTTACTGTGATTTCCAGGTTATATATAAATACTAGTAAAAAAGCCCCGTTTCTGATGCAAATGAAACGGGGGCTAGCAATGTTTTCTTTTGTGTGCATGTGGGAGTGTGTGTGTCCCTGCCCTCTGGCCTCTCTCCCCTCCCCCCTCTGAGTCCTTCACTGTTACAGAGCCAGCGATTTGATTTCGTGCTCTGCTGTTTTCCTTCACTGACTGTGTTACAGAGAGGGCGGGGCAGACACTCATAGGGAAACCGGATATCTCGCCCCCTTCACACTTCCGGCTGGAGGCTTCATAGAACGTTGGTGTTGCCTTTTATATAGAGAGATGTTAAATAGCACCAGTCAGGGGCGTAGCCAGACTTCCGTGGGAGGGGGGTCCAAAGCCCAAGGGGAGGGGGCACATTTTAGCCCTCCCCCCGCTGCCACTGCCGCCCCCCCCACGTCTTTTCCAACCCCCCTCCCCGCCATGACGTCCTCTCCGTCCTGCTCTTGTTGCATGCATTGCTGACGTCCTGCACGTTGTACGTGCAGGACGTCAGACTCAAAGAACAGAGTTCTGTTCTCTGAGTCTGACGTCGCACGTACAACGTGCAGGACGTCATCAATGCATGCAACAGCAGGAGCAGGATGGAGAGGACGTCGGCTGGCGGGGAGTGGGGTCCCCCGCCAGCAAAAGTGAAGGTAGGCGGCAGCGGGTTCGCCGGGAGGGGGGTCCAGGCTGGAATCTACGGGGGCCCAGGCCCCCTCAGGCCCCACGTAGCTACGCCACTGGCACCAGTCCCAGTACAGATCCTTGTGGCACTCCACTATTCACTCTCCTCCATTGAGAAAAATGGCCATTTAACCTTACCCTCTGTTTTCTGTCCAATAACCAATTCCTAATCCACAAAAGGATATTGCCTTTTTAGTTTTTAATTGTAAACCACTTTGATGTTTTTGAATATATCAAGATTAGCAATAAACAAACAAAAGGGATGTAACCAGGGAAGAGTTGTTACTGGATTTAATACTCACAAATGGAGAGAACAGGTCTAATGTCTGGGTGGGATTAAGTACATAAGTACTGCCACGCTGGGAAAAGACCAAAGGTCCATCAAGCCCAGCACTCCGTCTCCAACAGCGGCCAATCCAGGCCCCAAGAATCTGGCAAAAATCCCAAAATTTAATAACGATCAATGGACTTTTCCTTCAGGAATCTGTCCAGACCCCCTTTAAACTCAGCAAGGCCAGCTGCCATCACTACCTTCTCCGGCAATGAGTTCCAGAGTCTAACCACGCACTGAGTAAAGAAAATCTTTCTCAAATTTGTTTTAAACCTACCACATTCTAATTTCATCTTGTGTCCCCTAGTTCTATTATTGTTAGAAAGTGTAAACAAATGCTTCACATCTATCCGCTCTACCCCACTCAAACTTTTGTAGGCCTCTATCATATCACCCCTCAGCCGCCTTTTCTCCAGGCTAAAGAGTCCTAGCCTTCTTAACCTCTCCTCATAAGGTAGTCGTCCCACCCCTTTTATCATTTTCGTTGCCCTTCTCCTGAGTGGCAGTGATCACTGCATGATATGGTTTGATCTAAGAAGTGACGTGGAATCCTGTCAAAATGGATAAGTACTTGAAGGAAGAGATGGTAGGGTGGGAGAAGATAAAAGTAAACGGTAGGACAGTGGGCTAAGCTGAAAGGGGCTATTAGTAGGGCAACAGATCTTTACAAAAGAAGAATAGGCAAAAAGAAAAGGAAACCGATATGGTCTCCAAAGATGTGTGAGCACTGCGAGTACTGAAGTACTGCGAGGCTGCCAGTAGAGGTTGCAGCAGTCATTTTCAAGAGGAGACAGTGCTGGGCAGGAGCAAGTGGGCATCGTTCTTGCCCGATCTCCCCCTAGACCACCCGGGACCTCTCCGGGTAGGCCCGGGGATCTATGCAGGTAATGGAGGGCTGGGGCACCTTTCAATTTTTATCAGGGATCAGGAGGGGGCATCAGACCAGTATTTTTAGGGGAGGGGGTTAAAATTTGTTTTTTCGTCCCAGCCGATACTCAGTTGGGGCCCACATAGCCAGACGGATTCCTTACAATTATTTAGCTCTGGATATTCATTTCCGGTGCCCCAAACATGACCCCAGCATTGAATATCCAGGGCTAAATCTGCCTGTGGCAGTCAGAGTTTTAAAAAATGTTGACCATCACAGGCTTAATATTGGCTGGATTATTCATAGAGATGGTGTAGATACTGCTGCAGTCACAGAAGAAAGTTTTTATGAACAACTTGCAAAACTGAATGTGGACAAAATCATGGGATCCAATGAGATACATCCCAGGATAGTGAGGGAGCTTAGAAAGGTACTGACAGGCCCACTAAATGATGTGTTTAACAGATCCTTGAAAACTGGAGAAGTGCCATGGGCCTGGAGAAAGGCAGGTGTGCAGAAGCATAGTCAGGTTTTGATGTCAGGGGAAGCAGATCTTTTGTAATATAAGGGTCAGTGTGATGCTGAAGGGTTGATCTGCATAGGCGTCATTTTATTCAAAATCTGTTTGGGGAGCAGCCACTCCCCTTGCACCCCACCTAGCTACACCTCTGGAGATGTGGTCCTTCTCCACAAAGGCAGTAACAGACAACAGGTGGGAAGCTACAGACTTGTGAGCTTTACATTGGTGGTGAGAAAAGTAATGGAGATGTTGCTGAAAGATGGGATCGTCAACTTTCTACAATCTAATGAGTTACAAGATCTGATGCAACTCATTCTCAAACAAATCTGATATATTTTTTTGACTGCTAACCAGAGAACTGGGTAAATGGCATGCACTACTTAGATTTCAGCAAAGCCTTTGATAATTTTCCTCATAGGAGGCTGAAAAATAAACTGAGTGGCTTGCAGATGGAACCCAAAGTGGTAAACTGGATCAGATACTGGTTGACCGATAGGTGGCAGAGCGTGGTGGTAAATGGAATTCACTTGGAACCTAAAAAGGTGAGTAGAGGAGTGCCTCAGGGATTGATAATGGGGCTGATTTTATTCAATATATTTGTAAGTAACATTGCCTTTTTGTAGATGATCTGAAGATTTGCAATGGAGTGGACACCCTAGACAGTATGAGACATGATCTACAAAAATTAGAATTTAATGCAAAGAAGTGCAGAATGATGCACTTGGGGTGTAGAATTAAAAAGGAACTGTGTGAAACAGGGGGTAATATGGACATAGCAGGAGAGGGTCTTGGGGTGGTAGTATCTGAGGATCTCAAGGCGGTGAAACAATGTGATGAGGTGGTGGCCAAAGCCAGAAGGAAGCTAGATTGTATAGTGAAAGGCATCACCAGTAGAAGAAAGGAGGTTTTAATGCCCCTGTATAGGTCATACTTGGAATACTGTGTGCAGATTGTATTTCACTAAGACCATAAAAAGACTTGAAGATGTTCAGAGGAAGGCATACAAAATGGCATGGGTTTTGTACCAAAAGATGTATGAGTAGAGATTTAAAGACCTAAACGTGTATACCCTATAGGAAAAGAGGGACAGGGGAGATATGATACAGATTTTTAAAGGTATTAATTTACAAAGAAATCTGTTTCAGAGACGGGAAAGAGGACATGAATTGAGGTTGCAGGGTGGTAGACATAGGAATAACATCAGAAAATATTTTTTCATACAGAGGATAGTAGATGCCTGGAATGCCCTCCCAGTGAATGTGGTGGTGACAAAAGCAATGGCAGAATTCAAGAATGCATTAGATAACACAGAGAATTCCTAGACAGAAAAAGGATAGAATCAAAAAACTTGAATAACCTCATGGCTGTTAATGTGTTATGATGGGCAGGAGTGGGGTGGTACTTAGATGGCAATTCTAGTAACTGGGAAGTAAGGCCAGTGCAGGGAAGACTTCTATGGTCTGTGTCCTAAAAATGGCACAGACCAATCAGGATCACATATGCATAGCTTGTATCACATTTATATCATATGCCATGGATGGGGGTGCTGTGTACCTTGGTGGGAGAGGAGACATCTTAAAGGTTGAAATTAAAGAGTAACATGAGTGTGTGTTAGTTATCAATATTGTTGGATTGTTGGTTTAATCATGTGCTTGCATCAAATATATACCTACTTACATGTGGTTGGTGTGGAGGGGAATAATCGAACGGCGCTGGCGAAATACATGGCCAGTGATGTATTTTGGCAATGCCGCAAACAGCTGGCCAGACCCGTATTTTCAAAAAAGATGGCCAGCCATCTTTTGTTTCGATAATACGGTTCCGGCCAGCCAAATGCCTTGGATTTGGCCGGGGTTTGAGATGGCCGGCTTCGTTTTTTTAGCGATAATGGAAAGTTATGTCGGCCATTTCAAACCCCGACCAAATCCAAGGCATTTGGTCGTGGGAGGAGCCAGCATTTTTAGTGCACTGGCCCCCCTGACATGGCAGGACACCAACCGGGCTCCCTAGGGGTCACTGCGGTGGACTTCAGAAAAGCTCCCACGTGCATAACTCCCTTACTTTGGGAGCTGAGCCCCCCAACCCCCCCCCCCCAAAACCCACTACCCACAAATGTACTGCACCCACTAAAACTGCTCCAGGGACCTGCATACAGCCTCTAGGACTTATTGCTGCTGTATAACTTTGGCACACCAGTTCACACCTGAAGACTAATCTCTCTGAAAAAGTCCTTTCTTGAAATAGCCACGTTTACTCACAGTTAACTGCAGATCAGAGGTTGTGCCCCACAGGCAAAGAGTCCCCTGGTACTAAGATTAGCAGTAGGTCAGAGCTGGCACAATGGTGTACAATGCCCTCTTTCAGCACTATTCAAGGTAATAACTAAGTTCTCTAACGTGGGTAACACAGGAAAGGGAACTAAAAGTGGCTTACAAAAATGGCCACTACCGCATGGACTACAACAGGAAACAAGACAGGGCACACTCTGACCCAGTAAGCAGGGGGAAAGCACCAGGGGAGTAGAGCCTACCAACTACCAATACCTACACCCACCACAATGCATTGCTGATGTGACTCTGCAGTGCAAATAACAGAAAAGGTGTCACACTCACCCCAGAGCCACATCACAAGCAGGAAAAGGCTGTCGGAGGACAGAACACATTCTGCTGTCATGGAGGTGGGTACGGCATTTGAGGCTGGGATACAGGCTGGAAAAAAAGTGTTTAAAGTGGGTTTTTTTGATGGGAGGGGGTTAGTGACCACTGGGAGAGTACGGGGAGGTCATCTCCGCTTCCTTCCGGTGGTCATGTGGTCAGTTTGGGCACCTTTTTGAGGCTTAGTCGTGAAAATAAAAGGACCAAGTAAAACCGGCACACCATATTTTTTTTCCATTATCGGCAAGAGCCGTCTATCTGGTAGCCACGCCCATACCCGCCCATGTCCCGCCTTCGCTTCGCCGCCGACAAGCCCCTTTGAACTTTCGCCGGCGAGGTGACGGGAAAGCGGCAATGCTGTCAAAAAAAGCAGCTTTCGATTATACCGATTTCACCGCTTTTCCGAGATCGCCGGCCATCTCCTGATTTGTGTCGGGAAATGGCCGGCGATCACTTTCGATTATGAGCTGGATAGTGAAGATTTACCAACTGTCCAGTTCATAATGCAAGTGTTTAATCATAGAGGAGTGTAACCTGCATGGAGCTGTAAGTGGGGCTCTGCCTGCCTTGTTGGGAAGACTGGATGGACCATGCAGGTCTTTATCTGCCATCATTTATGTAACCTGAATGGAGCGGCAGGTATAATCTAAATAAAAGCATGGGAGAAGTAACCTGCATGTTCTGCACAGAGCAGCAGGTATAATTCTAGCCACTTTGCTGGGCAGACTAGATAGTCCATGATAGTCTTTATCTGCTACTGTGTTCCTAATTTTATTAGGCTGTTTAACTTTTGTTACCATTTCATGGTTCATCATTGTGCTCAGGTGGATGGTAATATACACCCTTTGCTATACTCTTTCCTGCCATACATGGAATTTCTATTCGTAGAGATCCCAAAGTGCAATTTGTAAGGTATCGCTTATCGGTTGTCCATATTCTCCATCAGATGAGCATGCAATACAATCCATTCATACGGTGCTGTCTGCCTCTTCAAATAAAAATTAAAACGAGTACCTGATCCAATCCAGCAGTGTCACCCACAGAATTAAGATGGTTCATCATAAAGCTTAAGGGGTCAGATGACGTATCACGAGAGAAGAGGAGAGTGAAAAAGCTGGGAACATTCTTCCCGTTTCTCATACTTTCATGAGCTTCTATTACTTGATATAACATGAGAAACTTCACAGCTTCGTAAATCTTATACTCCTTGTCCTCATCGGCAAACAGAATCCTACACATCTTTTGTCTCTGTTCCTGATCTCTAGTTCCAGTTATTTCAGTCCACTGAAACAATGAGAACAATAATAAATAACACTTAGAATACAATAAATTAGAATTAAGGGATTTCTTCCATTTTTTTATGAATAACAATTTATGTTAGCATACCATCTTTCATCCAAATGGAATGTCAAAATGCTTTACAAAGTATGTGGCCTTCCCGCCTGCAAATTTCCACTGCATTCACCTCCTGAACCTTTAAAAATGAAGAGGTTGACTTTTGTTGATCAAGCACCTATCAACAGATTTTAGTATGTCAAGTTTTTGTTCACTAGATGCCAATAGGATCAGACATTCCTAGTTCACAGTTCCCACATTCCCACAATATGGACTTGTGTAAGAGATTTAAAAGAAATTGGATCTGTAATGGGAATACTTGGCACACTTACAGCCTAAATTTGTACAGAGCATTCAGACTGGAAAACAGATGTATAGGTCCAGGCATGCACAACTGTGGAGATGGCACAGCACACCTTTTCACATTGGAGGCTAATAGTGACCCTTGGGGCAGACTTTATTGCCGAAACATGGCCCATGCTGGGTCTATATGAATGTTTATCCACTTAGAGGCATAATCGAAAGGGACGCCCACGTTTTTCTGAGGACATCCTCAAAGGACGTCCCCATGAAGGGGCAGGGAAACCTGTATTATCGAAACAAGATGGACGTCCATCTTTCGTTTCGATAATACGGTCAGGGATGCCCAAATCTGGAAATTTAGGTTGACCTTAGAGATGGCTGTCCTTAGACTTGGTTGTTTCTGATTTTCGGCGATAATGGAAACCGAGGACGCCCATCTCAGAAACGACCAAATCCAAGCCCTTTGGTCGTGGGAGGAGCCAGCATTAGTAGTGCACTGGTCCCCCTGACATGCCAGGACACCAACCGGGCACCCTAGGGGACACTGCAGTGGACTTCAGAAATTGCTCCCAGGTGCATACCTCCCTTACCATGTGTGCTGAGCCCCCCCAAAACCCACAACTGTACACCACTACCATAGCCCTTATGGGTGAAGGGGGGCACCTAGATGTGGGTACAGTGGGTTTCTGGTAGGTTTTGGGGGGGCTCACATTTAGCACCACAAGTGTAACAGGTGGGGGGGGGGGAATTGGCCTGAGTCCGCCTGCCTGAAGTGCACTGCACCCACTAAAACTGCTCCAGGAACCTGCATACTGCTGCGATGGACCTGAGTATGACATTTGAGGCTGGCAAGAAATATTTTTAAAGAATTTTTTTGAGGGTGGGAGGAGGTTAGTGACCACTGGGGGAGTAAGGAGGTAATCTCCAATTCCCTCTGGTGGTCATCTGGTCAGTTCAGGCACCTTTTCGTGGCTTGGTCGTAACAAAAAAAGGACCAAGTAAAGTCGTCCAAGTGCTCGTCAGGGACACCCTTTTTTCAATTATGGGTCGAGGATGCCCATGTGTTAGGCACACCCAAGTCCCGCCTTTGCTATGCCCCTGGGAACTTTGGTCATCCCCGCGATGGAAAGTAGTTGGGGACGCCCAAAATCGGCTTTCGATTATGCTGATTTGGGCTACCCTGGAAGAAGGACACCCATCTTCCGCTTTGTGTCGAAAGATGGGCATCCTTCTCTTTCGAAAATAAGCCTGTAAGCCTCTTATCTACTGTTTGGAGTAAAGGATTCATTGGTATCATCCTGGATCATATGACTGTGGTCACTCCCACCCTTTTTCTTTTCCCTGAGTATTTTATAAAAGCCTCGCTGAATTTGGGATCTCTTTATAAACAATGTAAAGTGCTGTAAAAAATATATGTACATTTGGTAGCACATGAAGAGAAGCTATTTTCCAAAAGAAAACCTTCTAAAAAAGTGCAATGTATCTTGATGCTTGCACACATTAGAGATACGTAAATGTGTAAGTAATGGATTTCACAAAACTGTACATCTGAGGGGAGTCAATTAAGGGGCTGAGCTCCACAATTTGAACTTTTTGCATTTTGAGGTTTGTTTGTTTTTTAACCAAGTTGCCACATGCAATGGGACAAACGTAGAAATGGATCCAGTAGTTTATTTTGACCTGCAATCAAGACTGAAGGCTAAAAACAAAATTTAATGAACGTGTTGCACCTTCTATAATATGAAGGACAATTGTATTACCTAGGTGCCTCCATTTACATGTCCCTTGTGCATGTAAACATATAAATATAAAAAATATTGGCATTTACATGCATAAAGGGCTAGATTCTACATATGGCACTGAAAAAAATTATACTGAAAAAGCGCTTAAATTTAGGCATGATTTATAGAAAAGTGTTTATGCCTGGAAATTGAACTTAAACTTCCATTTGTACCAACCAAAACATGGTGTAAATGTACGCACCTACATTAGATACATATCCCCATTATTCTATAACAATGCGTGCTCATTTTACAAATGCCCCCATTCCACCCTCGCCCCTCCCATTTCTGCGCCCCCTTTTTCAAATCACATATAATATTTAGGCACGGATCCCATGTCTAAATTTATGCACATAAAGTTCAATTAAATTTAATTAGTGTCAATAATTGCTTGTTAAAATCCCAATTATTGGCACAAATTAGCTTGCTATTTAATTAAATTGTGCATGCAAATTGGGTACATGCCCAAATTTGCACAAGCAATTTTTAGTGACTCTTACAAAATTAGGGGGAAGCATACAATTTCACATGAAAGTGTCAGTAGAGCGCCATAGTGTTATTTTACAATGGTGCATATAAAATTTACATAGCATAGAAACGCAAGGGTTGTGTATACGTGGGCACAGCATGGGCAGGGCTCTCGCTTATGCGCACAGGACTAGATTCAGTATATGGTGCCCAAATTTTGTCACCGAAAAACTGCACGCTGAGCATTATTCTATAAACGGTGCTCCAAGTTGGAGCTGTTTATAGAACAGCGTGTAGCATCGGGCTCTGCGCCCAACTCTGGGCATGAGGATTTGCACCAACTGAAACCTGGTGTAAATCTCTGCATGTAAATTAGGCGCAGATCCCTCAAATTCTATAAAACTGTGTGCATCTTTAGTGAATGCCCCTGACCTACCAATGCCCCTTCAATAGCCACACCCCCTTTTAAATTGTGCACAATAAAATTTACATGCGAATCTTTATAGAATAGCGTTTAGCAAGATGCACACACAAACCCAAATCGCTGTCAATTAGCGCCAATATCGTTAGTACCCAATTATTGGCACTAATTGGCTTGTTACTCAAATTGTGTGTGCAATTTTGAGTGCCATATATAGAATCTGGGGGGTAGTGAACAGAACACTAAGTTTCACCCATCCTTGCCACAATTATGACTGGGGCAACTGTGAGCATGTAAATGCTAGTATTCTGTAACAGAATCTGAGGGCCCAGATGTCATTGTTCTATAGACTCCCAATGTATGTTCTTGGGATGCCTAAATAGAGGCATCTCAAATTACCTTGGGGGTAATTTTATAAAGTCATTTTTGCACATATGTGGTCATATGGAGTGGAGGAGTGGCCTAGTGGTTAGGGTGGTGGACTTTGGTCCTGGGGAACTGAGGAACTGAGTTTGATTCCCACTTCAGGCACAGGCAGCTCCTTGTGACTGTGGGCAAGTCACTTAACCCTCCATTGCCCCAAGTACAAATAAGTACCTGTATACAATACGTAAGCCGCATTGAGCCTGCCATGAGTAGGAAAGCGCAGGGTACAAATGTAACTAAAAAAAAAAAATGTATGCATAAATGGTCTATTATAAAACCAGCACAGAAGTATGTACTTTGATATAATGGAATGTACTTTTCCGGTAAGTGAGTACAGGGGCAGAGCAAAGACACATACCTAAAAATTACAGACATGGACATTTATACCTGCTCTAGGGTAGGGTGTAAATGTCCACACTTGTAGTATACACATTATTTCTGCTGCATATGCTAATATTTTATTAAGTGAAGTAAGCACCACAAAGGGTGGCTGGGGGACATACCTCAGAGGCTGCAGCTGACTCCTCGTTTGAAGCATACAGGGGGTAATTTTATAACAAGGCACCTAGATTTAGAGGGCAAGAAGGGCTCAATTTTATAAAGACACATGGAGGGGCATTTTCAAAAAACACCCAAGTTAGAATTGGGACATCCTGCTCATAACATCCAAAAAAACCCGTGCACCTCACAGTCATGTATGAACAGGAAAAATGTCAGGATTTCCTGTTTGAAAATATGTGAGAAGGGTGTTCAAAATGAATAGCCATTTTCCAAAATAAAATGTCCAAAACATGAACGCCAAAAAAGAGGCACAAAAATGTCTGGCTGGCATCATTTGTACAAAAATGGCCACACAGATGTCCATGCAGAGCAATGGGGCAGCCACGTAGTCATGTAACATAGTAACATAGTAGATGACGGCAGAAAAAGACCTGCACGGTCCATCCAGTCTGCCCAACAAGATAAACTCATATGTGCTACTTTTTGTGTATACCTTACCTTGATTTATATCTGCCATTTTCAGGGCACAGACCGTAGAAGTCTTGCCCAGCACTAGCTCTACCTCCCAACCACCATCCCCGCCTCCCCCCACCGGCTCTGCACCCTTTTAAAAACATTACCCTTCTAGGGGGTAATTTGATAAATGTTTTCTTGTGCATAAGTGCCTATATATGTGTGCAAAAGATCTAGCCTATGCTATCGACAAGTAGACACATACTTGTACACAAATAACGTAGGTATGTTCCAGGGTGTAGTTTGGGCAGCGTGACAAAGTACACATGTAGGTGTGCATGTACATTGCTATATTTTAGCCATGATTTGCCTGCTAGAAGGCAGAAGTGCCATCTTAGATCATGGGGTCATGCTTTGCATTAGTGGAGAGAGACTGCTGCTGCCTGGGGAATACTGGCATGGCACATCTATCATGTGGGAAAACAAAAAGGAAGGAGGAGAACCTTCATGTGCAACAAAAGCAATGGACAAAAAAGTGAAGACATCATAGACGAGTCCTGCTGCTACGGCATTCTGCAGCCCAGAGTTTTTCACTTTACGGAAGCCACACAGATATACCTCTCTTGGTTAAGCCACCAGCCACAACACAAGAGATCAAATTGACCCCTGATGCAGGCTTTGGTGCCGAAACACAGCTTTGTCGGGTCGTTTTTTAAGCTGTTTACATTAAAGACTTCCTGGTATCCTCTTTGAGCTGTCCTCACTTTTTTGTCCATCACGTCTATCATGTGTACAGGTTCTAGCTGGTTGGGGGTTGGGAAAAGGTAGGGCTTGGGAGGGGACCTACGTTTCTTTTGTTTAGGCAGAGTTTGGTGCATGGAGATGAGGAAAGCATGGGGGGCTGGAAAGCATGGGTGGGTCAGTTGATGGATCAGAAAGGTGGGGGCAGTCAGGAGGTGGATCATACAGTTTAGAGGACGCTGGGAGACAGCAATATAAACATCTATGTTGTTATCGCAGAACATGTGGTGTGAAATAGATGTCTCTGTACCTGATGTTTCCCCCATCCATATTTTGTCTTTATTTCTAAAATGAATGTTCCGGCTGCACATAGTGGTACACAGACGTCCATTTCACCTTTCATTATAAAAGAGGGTCTACATCGTCAGCTCCTTTTCTAAAATAATAGAGGAACTTAAGAAATCCCAACTTGGATGTATGATTTCCCATTTGTTCATTCTAAAATGCTTTTCATAGGTAACTATGCTGTCTTTATAAAATAGGTATAAAATAGATGCCCTTTCTTCAGCTCAGACATAGGTGCCCAGTTATAAAATTACCCCTTTTAAAGATGGCTGGTAACTATTTTATTTAAATAATACTTGATATATCATAATATCACAATATAAATATGTGGAGGGTAATAAATTGCTTCTTATTGGTGCAAAGTACAGGGTAGTTTTTACCCAAGGAGTTTGCACCAATAATCCAAACAAAGCTATGTGGGTACTCCTGCTTCGATTATTGCCCCAACAAGAAATTACCGCACAAATTTGTATCTCTACTATAATAAAACGCACCTTCAACGTTCTGAAGCTGACTCTGTGGCTTCAAGTGAAGGGTTCGTAAGGATTGTTAGGTTCGTCGCTCTGTAACCATCTCTCTCGGCCCCGCCCTTGTGCTTCTGATAGGTCCGCTGCTCTCGACGTCATCACGTTTTGACGTCGAGGGCGGCGGACCTAAAGGAAGGCACGAGGGTGGGTCCGACAGAGATGGTTACAGAGCAACGAACCTGACGAAAATTGCGAACCCTTCACTTCAATGAAGCCACGGAGTCAGCTTCACAATGTTGCAGGTGGGTGGCTGGAGGGGAGGGGTGGGAAAGAAAGGGGGCAACTACCCTGGAACTGGGAGGGAGGGAGAGAGGGGGGCAACGACCCAGGAACTGGGTGGGCGGCCCCTGCAACTTGGAGGGTGGGCGGTCGGACCCTGGAACTTGGAGGGGGGCCGACCCTGGAACTTGGAGGGGTGCCAGGCGGACCCTGAAACTGGGAGGGAGGGAGAGCGGACCCTGGAATTTGGAGAGGGGCGGACCCTGGAACTGGGAGGGAGAGGGCCCCTGGCACACACTCTCATTCTCACATACATACACACACACACACACACAGTCTCACTCTGTCACACACACTCACATATTCACTCTTTCTGTATCACACACACTCTGTAAAACACACACACTCCAAGGAAAACCTTGCTAGCGCCCATTTCATTTGTGTCAGAAACGGGCCTTTTTTCCTAGTTTCTTTATATATTTGTGGGTAGATTTTCTGGCCAAAATAATGCATATAGTTTTAAAGATACAAAACTACATATTATTGCCTCCCCCAACCTTACCCCACCCATGAGAACATCTCCAAACAATGCAGGTAAAATAATGTGTGTTGATGAACAACATGTGCAAATTTACCTATATTGAGTGTGAGTAATTTTCAAAAACTTGGGAAGATCTGGGTTGCAGATGATGATCAAGATAACAACCTCTACTAAGCCATCAAAACTAAAATAAAAGGATCCTGGAAGAAATTCAATGACCCACCATGACCACATTTCAACAGTAATTGTCAGCATCAGTATTCTCAGGACATCATTTGCCAAGGGTACCAAACATCCAATACATGGGGGACCTGTAGGACATAAAACCTTGCCCAAGGAGGTGTGGGGGATGCTTGTTGGACCTATCTACTTGTGCTGTGTAACATCGGGTCTACACCTCTCTACCTGGCGGCATCTGACAACATATTCATGTGCCTTTAGGACAAATAAAAGCAAGAGAGCTGCACAGCCACAGGGGCATAGCCAAAGGGGCACACTAATCTCTTTGGAGCACCAAGGAATATAAAGTATTAAACAGTTGATGGAGAAAAGAAAGATCAAATCAAAAACTGTAATTACTTCAACCCCCACACCTTGAGAGATCCCATGGATCAGCATGTGTTACAGGTAGGGTGTTACCATCACCCTCACTTCTGAACGGAGCTACTTTGAAGAAAGAGCTATTCCACCCAACCAGGATCATCTCTCTCTAACAAGAATAGGGCTGAGGTATCTGATATGCCACTGATGCCTTCTGTCTCTTCTATCCTAATGAAGATGTACTTCCAATAATGGATAATGTCGCATCACTTAGTTTAGATCAGTAAGTAGCACTGAAGGACATTTGGACTATTTTTAAGAGGAATGAGGAGTTTCTTAAAAATGATGTCCCTCAGCTTTGTTCTTTTTCCTCTAATACTGTTACCAAATTTAAAGAGTTGGATAAAAATATTGCTTCTAAACAATCTCAGTTACAGGTTACAGATGCAAAAGTTACTTCTTTACAACCCACAAGTATAGTGACCATGAAAGATAGCCTCTCTCTCCATCTCAAGGTCAAGGTTATAGAAAATTCTGTTGGAATAAGGAACCTCCGGTTACTAAATTTTCTGTATAGTCATTACCTTTCAGTCAAGATACTAGTGAGAAAGTATTTTATGGAGGTGTTCTCTACCAAAGCCAGATAATATCATTGTTAAATGTTATTATAGTTCTTTGAAAAAAAAAGTTCAGAGGATGATCAGATCCTTCAGATAGTGCTGATTTGACTGTTTTTTTAAAAGGACACTTCTGATACAATTTTTCCCAGGGTTACACTTCTGGTGACCTTTCTGCTTGAAGTGAAGGTAGTAAAAACTCAGTGTTGAGAGCTTACTTTAAGAATAAAACTGAGATTTTCTGTGGTTAATAGATTCAAATATTTCCCAATGTGGCTAGAACAACTCAAACGACTAGAAAAGTTTTAGGGTTTTGGCATGGGTGGGGGGCAACTTTTTTCTTGTGATTCTCTTATATGGTGCTTAGTCATTTTTCAGGGAAATAAATACGTTCCCAGTTAGAAAGATTTCTCACTGAGCACGCTTCAGAATGATTTTGATAGTTAGTTGGGAGGTTTTTTTTTGGTTCAATAGAATTTAGGTCTACATCTGAAGGTATTTTTCACCTTTTTAGAATCTTGTTGTATTTACCCCAGTCATTTCCTTTAGATGTGGGCTGGATTCTGGTAATATTCTTTCGTGTTGCTTCTATCAATGTTCATATTACTTTGATATTTCTTGTCTATAATGGTGGATGGAATCATTTTGAAATTCAATTAAAAAAAATCCAATAAATCGCTTAAAAAAAAATCAAACTTCTGAGAAGCACACACAGTACAAGCAACTTCTCCAAAATGAATATATGCTCCCCAGAGCCTGTTCTAGACCCATTTTTAAAAAACTGATTAATTTGCATATTTAACCAGTGAAAATTAGGAAGCGAGAGGGGGGATTTTTTATCAGCTTGACTTTAACCGACCAAGTCCTGAAGTTAGCTGATTAAGGGACCCTTTTATTAATCTGCAGTAGGCTCTACATGCGTGCAGAGTGCGCCCAAATGAGACACACCAGGCCGGCGTGCCCTCCTGGTGGTAATTTCAGATTTAGCATGTGCCCATAACGCCTGGATGAATTATTTATTTCCTCTCACACACGTGGTTTCCGGCGGTAATCGGCATTTGGCACGCGCTGACCAGTCACTGCACGTGCAGTGCTTGACCCCTTACTGCTAGATCAATGGGTGGTGTTAAGGGCTCAGGCCGGTTTTGGATGCACGCTGGTTTCAGTTTTACCGCAGGCCCTTTTCCTGTCTCATTAAAAAAAAAAAAAAGCTCTTTGCAGACCTGGTAAAAACTGGTCCAGCGCGCGCCTAATACAAGCACCTATACTACTGCAAGCCACTTTTTACTTTACCGCAGCTTAGTAAAAGGGCCCCTAAACCTTTTGAATATCTCTCCTCCTCACTGTCCAATAAAGCATATTTTACACTAAAAATGCCCCTCATAGGGTGGCGGGAGGACATACCTCAGAGGCTGCAGCTGATTCGTCCTTTGAAGCATACAGGGGGAGTAATTTTATACCATGGCACCTAGATTTAGAGTGCAAGAAGGTTCCTATTTTGGCTCAGTTTTATAAAGGAACATGGAGGGGCATTTTCAAAAGAACATCCAATTCAGAATTGGGACATCCTGCTCATAACAGCCAAAAAAAAAAAAAAAGGTCTATCTCACAGCTATTTTCAAACTGGAAAAATGTTGGTATTTCCTGTTCGTAAATTTGCGATAAGAACGTTCTTATGCTGAAAACACTCACGAACAGCTGTTTTCCAAAATATGAACACCAAAAAAGAGGCATAAAAATGTCCGTCTGGCATCATTTGTACAAAAATGGCCACATACGTCCCTGCAGAGCAGAGGGGCAGCCTCGTACTCAGTGCAGTGGACTTTAAACAACAGGACCCAGGTACAAATCCCACCTTAATTCCTTTGTATGTTATTGTTCGCTCTCCAGGAACAGATAAAAACCTACTATGCCTGAAGGTAAACCACTACACTAGCCATCACTCTTGCAGGTGTCTTATAAATTCAGGTACTGTAGCTATTTTTATGTTCCAGAAGGGCCCACATATTTGTACTGAAATAAAAGAGTTAAAGTGGGAGTTACACCTGGATCCAGTTGTTCAAAGTCCACTGCACTGACCACTAGGCTACTCACTACACTTGCTTGCTGCTCTATTAGGAATGGCCATAATATCTGAAGCTGTCATAGATCCTGGAATCCACTGTCACTTTCACTTCTTAGGGGGTAGGAGGGGGTTCAGTAACTACTGGAAGATTAACGAGGGGTCATGCCTTAATTCCTCCAGTGGTCAGCTGCTCAATCGGGGCACCTTTTTGTACCATGGGTGTGATTGAAACAGAACCCACAAGGGATGGAGCAACCAGGGCCGGTCTTAGGCCGAGGCGACCGAGGCGGCCGCATAGGGCCTCGCGCTTAAGGGGGCCCCGCGCGGCGCGCCTCGGTCAGCCTCCTTCACTCCCGATTCCCAGCAGTATTTTACCTTAACAAGTTACCTCCGTTGCAGGCAGCATCAGTGAAAACGCTGTCTGACGTCCCACCAGCCTTCCCTTCATTCATTCGTTCCCTCTCAGTGTCCCGTCCCCAAGGAAATGACGTCAAGAAGGCGGGGCACTGAGAACGAACGAGTAAAGGGAAGACTGGTGGGATGTCAGACAGCGTTTCACTGACGCTGCCTGCAACGGAGGTAAATTTAAATACTTGAAGATCTGAGCCTGCCATGAGTGGGAAAGCGTGGGATACAAATGTAACTTTAAAAAAAGAGAAGAGGGGAACTTGGGGAAGGGAGAGAGAGTTGCTGGCGGTCTGGGAGGAGAGGGAGAGATGCCAGACCAAGTGGGTGGGGGAGGTCATTAAGAGAGAACTGTGGGAGCCTGGGAGGGGAGGCAAGACAAGGCACAGCATATTAAAAAGAATGGGTGAAGGCACTAGGGGGATGAGGAGGTTACATGAGAGAGAATGGGTGAAGACACAGGGAGGCCACATAAGAGAGAGAATGGGTGAAGGCACAAGGGGGCCACATAAGAGAGAGAATGGGTGAAGGCATGGAGGGCACATGAGAGAAATAGAGAATAGGTGAAGGCACAGGGGGGACACATGAGAGAGACAGAATGGGTAAAGGCACAGAGGGCACATGAGAGAAATAGAGAATGGGTGAAGGCACAGGGGTACATGAGAGAAAATGGGTGAAGGCATGGAGGGGGGCAGGTGGACATGGGAGCGGGAGGGAAGGGGAGAGAGGAGCATCGATGGACATAGATGGGAGGGCAGAGCCCAGGGAGAGAGGATTAATTGCTGGACATGGAGGGGAGGGAGGAAAATTGCTGGATTTGAATAGATGGAGGAGGGAAGGGGAGAGTGGAGCATCGATGGACATGGATGGGAGGGCAGGGCCCAGGGAGAGGAGGGGAGGGCAGGGGAGAGAGGAGAATTGCTGGATATGGAATGGAGGGAAGGAAAGACAAAGGAAGGAGATGCACATGGATGGATGGAGGGGAAGGGAGAATGGTAGACAGGACACCGGAGGATGGTGGACATGGTGAGAGAAAAAATATCAAATGGAAAGAAGACACTGCATAAAACAGAAGACACTGGGACCAAAGCAAATAGAAAAACTAAATGATCAGACAACAAAGGTAGAAAAAAGTATTTTATTCAGAATTTATTAATTGGAATATGTCAGCTTTTGGAAATGTGCATCTGTGATATTTTGCATGTAAGTTTCAATTTTTCTGGTATTGCTGCATGCTGAGTCTGACTTCTTGAGTTAACTTTCCAGTTCAGTATTTTGCCTTCATATTTTTTGATTTCTAGTTCCTTGTGTCATGTCTGTTGTGTCATGTGTTTTTCATGTGTGATCAAGGTGCAGTATCCTGCTAGCGTGTAGTATTTGCAGCCCTTTTTGTTTTGTTTTTTTCACAAGGTAGTGTAATGGTGTTTTAGAGCCTGGTGTAATTACAGTTCTGCCTTTCCACGCATAAGGTTGTAGCTCGTTCTGGTCCTTGGAATTAGTGCTGTTATGGTTTTTAGTAAGGTTCTGACTGTGTTTTTGCACAAGTTTGTCTATAGTGTTTTGCAGTGGAGAGATTGTGTGTCCGCACTCTGACCCCCTGGGGTTATGAGAATTGGAACTACTAATTGTAGTGGACTTGAACTGAATAATTTCTGGGGAGTGGGGGGTTTCATGATGATAGCATTGTGCTTATTATTGCAATCAGTTTTTCTGTACAATTTTAGCTTCATTTGTCTTTATTTGAAATTTCATAAATAAAAAATGTTCTAATCAATGGGGTGGAGCAGGGGCGGGGCTGGGGCGGGGCTAAGATGGGGCCCCACCAAATTGATCTGCACAGGGCCCCGCACTTGCTAAGACCGGCCCTGGGAGCAACGCTGGGATCTAGTGCTCACAAGTGGGGAAATTGTGTCTAATGTCCGAGTGGGTGCCCACCTGGGCAGCAGTGATCATCAAACAGTTTGGATTGATATAACGGTTAAAGTGGAGGGAAGCCACTCAAAACTCAAAGTCCTAGATTTCAAACATGCTGATTTTAGTAAAATGGGGGAATTCCTGGAGAAAGAACTGACGGGCTAGGAGGATATAAGAGAAGTGGAAAGGCAGTGGTCCAGGCTAAAAAGAGCTATAAATATGGCTACTAACCTTTACGTAAGGAGAGTTAATAAAAGCAACAGAAAAAGGAAACCAATATGGTTCTCCAAGCCAGTGGCTGAGAAAATAAAGGCTAAAGAGTTGGCGTTCATGAAATACAGAAACATTCAAGAATAGGAGCACAGATAAATACCAGATGAAACTGAAAGAAGCCATGAGAGATATACATCTGGTGAAACACAAGCGGAAGAACAAATGGCTAAAAATGTAAGGAGGAGTGATAATTGTTTCAGGAATATTAGTGAAAGGAGGAAGACTAAAAATGGAATTGTGAGACAAAAATGCTGTGAACCACTGTGTGGATAACGATGAGAAAAAAGCAAACATACTAAACAAATACTTCTGTTCTATGTTCAAGGAAAAAAATCCTGGCGAAGGACCATGATTGACTGGCAAAGGTACATATGAGAATGGAGTGTATATAGCACCATTCACGGAAGAAAAGTGTTTATGATCAACTTGAAAATTTAAAGATGGACAAAGCCATGGGACCAGACAGGATCCATCCCAGGATACTGAGGGAGCTCAGAAAGGTTCTGGTGGGTCCTCTTAAAGATTTGTTTAATAAATCCTTGGAGATGGGGGAGGTGGTGATAGAGAAGAAGCTGGAAACTACAGGCCGGTAAGCCTCACTTCGGTTATTGGAAAAGTAATGGAAGCAATGCAGAAGGGAAAGATAGTGAATTTCCTGAAATCTAATAGATTACAAGATCTAAGACAACATGATTTTACCAAAGGTAAATCGTGCCAAATGAATCTGATTGAATTCTTTGCCTGGGTGACCAGAGAAT
Organism: Microcaecilia unicolor; assembly: GCF_901765095.1. Lineage (NCBI taxonomy): Eukaryota > Metazoa > Chordata > Amphibia > Gymnophiona > Siphonopidae > Microcaecilia > Microcaecilia unicolor. Next base: position 375,918,643 of record NC_044031.1, on the reverse strand, counting down.
TGGATCGAGGACGTGCGCTAGATGTAATCTACTTAGATTTCAGCAAAGTCTTTGACATGGTTCCTCATGGTAGGCTCTTGAATAAACTTAACAGGCTGAAGTTAGGACCCAAAGTGATAAACTGGATTAGGAACTGGTTGACAGACAAACATCAGAGGGTGGTGGTTAATGGAATTCACTCAGAGGAAGGAAAGGTGAGTAGTGGAGTGCCTCAAGGATTGGTGCTGGGGTCGATTCTGTTCAATATATTTGTGAGCGATATTGACGAAAGGTTAGAAGGTAAGGTTTGACTTTTTGACGATGATACCAAGATTTGTAACTGAATGGATACCCCGGAGGGACTGGAAAACATGAAAAAGGATCTGCAAAAGTTAGAAGAATGGTCTAATATTTGGCAATTAAAATTCAATGCAAAGAAGTGCAGAGTGATGCACATAGGGTGTAGAAATCCAAGGGAAATGTATGTGTTACGTGGTGAGAGGCTGATATACACAGACAGGGAGAGGGACCTTGGGGTTATAGTATCTGAGGATCTGAAGGTGGCAAGGCAAAACAGAGGTGTAACCAGCAGAAGAAAGGAGGTGTTGATGTCCCTGTACAAGTCATTGGTGAGGCCCCACCAGGAGTATTGTGTTTAGTTTTGGAGGCCGTATCTTGCTAAAGATGTCAGAAGACTTCGGTCCAGAGGAAGAGGACAAAAATGATATGGGGATTGCACCAAAAGACATATGGAAGACCTGAATATGTATAGCCTAGAGGAAAGAAGGGACAGGGGAGATAGGATACAGATGTTTAAATACTTGAAAGGTATTAATATAGAAACAAATCTCTTCCAGAGAAAGGGAAATGGAAAAAACTAGAGGACATGAGCTGAAGTTGTGGAATGGTAGACTTAGGAGTAATGTCAGAAAATTATTTTTCACAGAGAGGGAAGTTGATGCCTGGAATGCCCTCTCGAGGGAGGTGGTGGAATTTATAATGGTGTGGGATGAACACAGAAGATCTTTAATTAGAAAATGAATGGTAAAGAAACAAAACTTAAAGGGTTGCAAATGTGTTTGCATGTCAAGTGGTGCTTAGTAGGCAACTCTGACTATATCAAGCTATGGCCGGTACTGGGCTGGCTTGTACGGTCTGAGTCCTGCATATAGCAATCTGGTTTAGGATGGACTGGAGAGAGCTTCAACGGAAACTAGTAATTTGGAAAGTGAGGACAGTGCCATGCAGACTTTTACAGTCTGTGTCCTGCAAATCACAAGATGGATTTGGATAGGCTCTGACGTCAACTCCAGTAGTTGGAACATAAGGACAGAGCCGAGTGGACTTCTACAGTCTATGTCCCAGAAGCAACAAAGTAAGACCATGATCAAGTATATAATATCACATTCATTGTTGATTTAATCTAGAATTGAGAATGAATGTGACTGTTGGGCAGACTGGATGAACCATTTAGGTCTTTATCCGCCATTGTTTATTATGTTACTATGTCTAGATAAAAATGTCTTTTTGTCTTGTCTTGGTCGTTTCTCCTTGTTCTATTATCTCTGAATGACATCCTAATTTTGGGCTCACCCAAAACATGCCTCCAACACACTCTCTTTGCTATTTAGACGAACTGCAGTGCAAAACACCCAAATTCTGCCTTTCAAAAATTGCGATTTGGATGTTTTGGACAGATGGAAGTTATTTTGGACAGTGTGAGATGTCCATCTTCTTTGAAAATGAGCACCATAGGCGTACATATGTTCTTATAAAATACTAGCACAAGTTCTGCATGAATTGCACCTAAATTGAAGGGCATGATCACTGCCGTTGTGGTTTCCTAAGGGTTTTCCCCTAGAGTCCCTTCCAAAACAAATCTGCTTCCTTTCTTCTTCACACATAATTACCTCCAAACCTGTGGCAAGTCTCAGGATTGGGCTTCCTTTCCTTGTCAATCCCTAATGATTCCTCACACTCTCTCAGAAGATCAGAACTACTGCTTGGTTCTCTTTCTCCCATGGCCTCCTTTATAGCTGCCGACTCCTTATTCCAGGATACTTTTGTAAAGCTGCTTTATTCAACCAAAAACAAAACCTGGTCCCCAACTCCCCCTTCTAGTGGGATAGATGAACCTCATTTTTCAGTTGTCAATATCAATTCATTTTACCTAGCAGAGCCACAAGAGGTCACTATAAAAAGATGATAGTTTTAATAAAAGAAGGCAGGCTGAAAGATCATGCACACTAAGGACAAATAAGTGAAAAAAAACTGCAAGTAATTGCAAGAACAATGTTTTTGTTTTACACTTGCAAGCAATGTAAACCCTTTGCAAAGATAAATTTTTCTGCTGTACAAAACTCCTTACATAAATACTTAAATAAAGCTCTGCAAGTTGGCAGATATGCACTTTTTAAGGGACTAATAAGATTTTTCTAGAACGTTTTTTTAAGGTTTCACATTTGCCTCTGTAAAATACGAACTTGGAGATGAGTTGTGTTGTTGCCTTCTGGTTTCTTAGGAGCCTTGAACACACCCAGGTAGGCCTATCCTGAATATAAAACATTACAATGCTTTATTTGTGCCTAATTTCCTATTCTGTTCCATTACAGACTCTTTTTGTTCCCTCTTTTCACTGTTTAAGACATGGAGCTGCATACTGTATATGTGTAAAGCCCTGGGATACATTGATCTGTCTTCATATAATTTTATTTATTTATTTCTGCATTTATACCCCACATTTTCCCCCACCTACTGGCTTACCAATGTGGCTTACATGTATTAAGGGTAAATTGGTTACACTTTATGTTGAACAAGGGGTTTATAGTTGTCTTGCATGATGGGAGTCTAGTTAAGTTCTATCCATTGTCGTGTTCATGTACTGTTTGGTTGGGTTGGGTCAGCGGGAAGGAATATTATGACTAGATGAGCTTTCAGGTGTTTTCAGAAGGTTAGGTAATTGTCCATGAATTTTAGGTCTTTCGAGAGTGTGTTCCAAAGTTTGGTGCACATGTATGAGAATCGGGAAGCACTGATTTGTATTTAATGCCTTTGGCATCTAGGGAAGTGGATGGAAAGGTAGCATCTCATGGACTTAGTTGTGTTACAGATTGGTAGATCTGTTAGGTTGGTCATGTAACCTGGTGAGAGGCCAAAGATTATTCTGTTGAAGGATATGCGTGCTTTGGTAGCCAATGTAGTTTTTGGAGTAATGGTCTAGTGCTTTCGAATCATGTTTTTCTGAAGATGAGTCTAGTAGCTGTATTTCATGCTGTTTGTAATTTCTTTAGGATTTGGTCCTTGCATCCTGCATAGCAGGGGCGTATCTGGACTCCGGCGGTAGGGGGGGCCAGAGCCAGAGGGAGGGGGCACATTTTAGCGCCCCCCCCCCGCCCCCCCCGCCGCCGCCCCCAATAACTTAGTCTCTCCACCCCCCTCCCGCCGCCAACCCTCCCCCGCTGCCGTTCTTACTTTTGCTGGCGGGGGACCCCAACCCCCGCCAGCCGAGGTCTGCTTCCACCTGCCGCTGCCTTCAAAACTTCTTCTTCAGCCGGCGGGGGACCCCAAACCCCCGCCAGCCGCCCCGCGCTGTTTAAAATTCATCTTCGGCCTCCGTGGCCGTGCTGCTGGGATAGGCGGCGCTGTTGAAATCCACTTCGGAGTCTGACGTCGCAGCACGTACAACGTACAACGACGTCAGACTCCGAAGTGGATTTCAACAGCGCCGCCTATCCCAGCAGCACGGCCACGGAGGCCGAAGATGAATTATAAACAGCGCGGGGCGGCTGGCGGGGGTTTGGGGTCCCCCGCCGGCTGAAGAAGAAGTTGTGAAGGCAGCGGCAGGTGGAAGCAGACCTCGGCTGGCGGGGGTTGGGGTCCCCCGCCAGCAAAAGTAAGAACGGCAGCGGGGGAGGGTTGATGGCGGTAGGGGGGGCCAGGGCAAAATCTGCGGGGGCCCAGGCCCCTGAGGCCCCACGCAGATACGCCCCTGCTGCATAGATTCCATTGCAGTAGTCCGCAGGTGCAAGGACCGTTGATTGGATCATGATGCAGAATATATCTCTTGGGAGGTACTGTTTTATGTGTTTAAGTTTCCACATTCTGTGGAACATTTTCTTTGTTGTATTGGCAGCCTGGTTGTCAAGGGATAGGTCTTGGTCTATGGTGATTCCTAGAATTTTCAGTTTGTCTGAGATGGGGAGGGACAAGCCCAAGGCATTGATGGTTGTGAAACATTTAGTATTGTGTGGAGATGAGATTATCAGGCAGTGTGTTTTTTCCCTATTCAGTTTTAGCTTAAAGGCTGATGCCCAGGATTCCATAGTTTTCATGCTGTTCGTAATTTTGGGAGTCATGTCTGATGGGTCATTTTTGAAAGGGATAAAGATTGCAATGTCATCAGCATAGATGAAGGGACCTGGCTAGTGGATTAAGACTATAGGTGAGAGTGGTGAGCCCTGTGGATCTCTGCATTCCTCTTTCCTTGGTGGGGATTTCAGAGCTTAACTTTATTTGATAGGTCCTGGTAATCAAGAAACCCTTGAACTAGCTAAGTACCTTTCCTCCAATTCCTAATTTTTTGAGATTTGGTGGTCTACTATGAGGCTCATTTTCAAAGCACTTAGCCTCCCAAAGTTCCATAGAAACCTATGGAACTTAGCCTCCCAAAGTGCTTTGAAAATATGCTTATATGTCAAATTGGAGTAGGAGGATGTTTTTTCAAATTGATATTTCATATTTGAATTTGGTCAGAAGTGTGATCAGCATAGTTTCTGTGCTGTGGTGGGGTCTAAAGCCTAATTGGGATTCATGTAGTATGGAGAATTTGTTCATGTATTCTGTTAGTTGTTTGGCCACTATACCTTCCGTCATCTTGGTCGTTAACGATATAGGCAATGAGCACCAGCCAAGCTATTTATAATGGAGTCTATGGGATAAGAGGTTTCAGGAGCTTCTTCAGAGATGCCAAAGTTGGCCCAATCCAGTGCTGGAGAATTAATGCTGAAGTTTGAAGGCCAATGAGTGAGATTTTTCTCGTGGGCCCCAGCCATGTCTAAAACTAGTTCTGGCAGATGCACATTCCAAAACCTGACACATTCCAATCAATAGAAAAAAAAAATATTTTTTCTATCTTTGTTGTATGGTCATTTAATTTTCCTCATCATGTTGGTCCCTGTCTCTGGTTTTTGCTTTCCTCTGTCTTCTCTTATTTATTTATATTTTGCACACACCTTTTTCAGTAATAGCTCAAGGTGAGTTATTTCTCTGTCCCAGGAGGGCTCACAAACTAAGTTTGCACCTGAGGCAATGGAGGATTAAGTGACTTGCCCAAGATCACAAAGTGCAGCAGTGGGATTTGAACTGGCCACCTCTGGATTTCAAGACCAGTGCTCTAACCACTAGGCCACTCCTCCTTAACTCTGTTACCAGGGCCTCTTTCTCCAATTGTATTTCTTCTCTCTCCATGTCCACTATCCACCTTCCCTCTATGTTGCTATCATTCTGTTTAGTATTTCCTGTTCCCTGCTCCTATCATTCCACCATGTTAAATATTCCTCTGTGTCTGTATTCTTGCTCTATCCATTATCACCCTTCTGTGTCCCCACCCCCTCATCTGTCATCATCCCTTTGTGTCCCTATCCCCCTCACCTGTCCAGCATCATCCCTCTGTGTCTCTATCCCTCCCCATGACCCCTTCCTTATGTATTCTTCCCCAGAAATTCACCCACTTCTCGTGGGTCTACTATCTCTTTCTCTTCCTCCTTCCCTCACAGATCCTGGCCCTATCTATTTCACTTCCTTCTCTCTGTCTTCTACCCCCCTCTGTATTTTCCTCCCTTTCCCTGTAGGTCCTCTAGCTCTGTCCCTCTCTTGTGGTATGGCAGCTGTTACTCCCTTCCCTCCTCCCACCTGCAGTCTGGCATCTCTCTTCTTCCATTCCCACACCCACCCGTCCGCCTACAGCCTGGCATATCTCTCTTCTTCCCTTTCATCTCCCCCACCCCAACTGCAATCTGGCATCTCTCTTCTTCTCTTCCATTCCCCCACCCCACCTGCAATCTTGCATCTCTCTTCTTCCCTCCCCCCCCATGTAGTCTGGTATGTTTATCCTTTCCTCCCCCCCCCCCCCCCCCCCCGATGATGTGGTGATTCTTTCTACCTCCCTCCTCCCAATCCACGGGTGCAGCATTTCGCTTCCTGCACCCTCTCCCCAAGGTATGCAGTAAAAGTCTCTTCCTCCATGTACTGCTGTCCTCCTTCAATGTTCTGGGCCGCCAACACCGGCACCGTCAGTGAGGTAAGCACACTCCCTTCAGAAGCCCAGAACTTTTTCCTCTGCTACAACTTCCTGTCCCCGCATAAGAGGGACAGGAAGTTGCAGCAGAGAGAAAGCTTCTGGGGCTGCCGAAGGTAGAGTTCTTACCTTCATTGACACTGATGCTGCCGGCGGCCCAGAAAATTGAAGGAGGGCAGCAAGAATGCCAGAGAGGAGGGGGCTTTGGCATGTGAGCTGGAGTACGGGGCTGAATGTGTGTGTCACACGCCAAATACGTGTGACTAGGTATGTCTGCTTCCTAGAAGGGCTGTAGGGAAGAGGTGGCCTAAGGGAAGCCTCAGAGAGTCTAAAAGCTCCTACTGTTCACTCAAAAAGCTGAAGTGATTCTATGCACATTTGCCATTTTTCTGCTCTGTGAAGATTGGATTGTGTAAATCTACAGACTGTGTCTTCTACATGTTGGATTTTTTTCTGCATTGTTTTTGCTGATTTTGAGGTCAGCAAACTTTATGGTTCTGCCTGGAACAAAACTGTGTGTGGAATGTTTCTGTGAAGAGACCGAGCAAGTTATCCCCTAGGGCAGGGGTAATCAAACCTGTCCTAGGGGTCCACATGCCAATCGGGTTTTCAGGATATCCCTAATGAAAATGCATTAGAGAGATTTGCATGTCTGTTGCCACCATTATATGCAAATCTCTCAAATAAATATGCATGAGAGAGATTTGCATGCCTTTCACCTCCATTAAATGCAAATCTCTCTCATGCATATTCACTAGGGATATCCTGAAAACCCGATTGGCATGTGGACACCTTTGAGTACCCCTGCCCTAGGGCCTCACAGCTCCTCATCCCAGAAATCACAATCTACGCACTGCAGCTCATAGTTTTTCTCATGGCAATCTGTGAAGGTGGATCCTAGCCTTTACAGGCGATGCCCTGCTACATTGGTGTTACACATGCATAAAACATGTACTCATGATCTTTTGGGGGGATTGAGGGGGCTAAAAAAAGGACTCAAGGCTTAAATTGGAGTCCACGGTAAAATTCTATTTCAGTTTACCATGTTAATAGCTATTTTTGTTTAAAAGCTTTACCATAAGAAACTCATAAAGAACAAGTATGTCACTTCTCTATCATAGTGAGATTATATCCACGAGAAGCAAAAACAACGTATTGTTCATTTATTTAGCTGGCAAACTCCACCTTTACCAAAAAGTGCAAAAACAAGTTTTCTCAGCCATTCGTGCCAGGGTTCCATCTCATTTAAATATTTGTTCCAGCCAAACTGCAAGGGAAACATCCCTCTTAATATGCTAACCACTTCCCAGAAGTTCCTTACAATTATGCATAAGCAACTTTTGCAAACACATCCTTGCACAATTTTTACATTTTGCTCTTTTAGCCTGAGCCTTGCTTTCTCTTATGCAGGCTAAAACCTGTGTGGAATGAACTGTGAGGGCAAACCCAGGCATTAACAATACCTTGAGACACTGGCTTTTAGACCATTACTGCTGTAACAAATCAAGAGAGCACAGGGGACTTGTTACAGCTTCAGTTAGTTACTTTCTTCATACACACCTGATTTTTTAAGCAGTCCAGGCACTTGCGCAACTTGATGAAGACACTTGAGCCTGTGTATTTTTCTGGTCCAAAGCTGAATTGTTGAACCCAATTACACCCTTGTGAATACAGAAGCCTCTCTGGGAGCTGGGGTGATGAAGAAGGTGGTTGTGTGGGGGAGGGAAAAGAATGAAGATAGAAAAAATTATACCAATAATGAGGAATCAATGGCTATAACAAATATCAGCAAGTTACCCTGTTACTAACACATAACAGTAAGTGGAAAAGATGGCACAACAGAAGGAACAGCAGCTGCCGTGGCCTGAGAGAGAAATACAATTGTCTATGATGAAAAATCCACCAGATTGGTTTATTGAATGACTCACCAAGAACATAAAATACATGTTTTCAAATGGTCATTTCCCTTCTGACAAGGGCAACATCATACTCACTCCAATTCCTAAAAACGCCACAGATAAGATCAGTGAACTTACAAACTATAGACTAGTGGCATCAATACCATTACTGGTCAAAACGATGGAGGGCTTAGTAGCACAACAACTAATGGAATATCTGATGAATTTCTCAATCAGGCTTCAGACCATTACATAGCACTGAGACAGTCATAACAACTTTGATAACAAAATTCAGAAGATTGATATACCAAGGTCAGAAACTTCTACTACTACAATTTGATATGTCGAGTGCTTTCGATGTAGTAGACCACACAACACTAATGACCCTGCTAGACTACATGGGAATTAGTGGTGCAGTAGAAGCCTGGTTTAATGGCTTCCTAAAAACTAGATCATATCTAGTGAAGGTGTCCAATCAATTTTCTGCCTCTTGGATATCTGACTGTGTGGAGCCACAAGGTTCCCCAATATCACCTATATTATTTAATGTTATGATGGCTCCACTCGGCAAGAAATTCGAGAAAACGGGATTTAATCCATTTATATATGCTGACAATGTCGCCATCTATGTACCTTTTAATAACAATATCACAGAGCTATTGGATGATGTTAAAAAAGGTCTGGACTTCATGGAAAATTGGGCCACAATTTTCAAACTTAAACTAAATAGAGATAAAACCAAATTCCTAGTTCTATGTAAATCTCACAATCTCATTTCATACCAAAACTTCACAATCGACCAAAAACATACCCAATTGAGCCACAACTAATATATTAGGAATTATTCCTGATAAGCATCTATCTGAGAATCAAGTCTCAGCAGTCACATCAAAGAGTCAAAACACTATGGAAATTGAGAAGGATAAGCGACTACTTTCCCAGACAATCATTCCATCTAATAGTACAATAGCTGATAATGTCCCAACTAGACTATTGCAATGCAGGATACGAGGATAGAAAGAAAACACTAAAATCGCTGCAGACCATTCAATACATGGCAGCAAGACTGATTTTCAAAAAGTCGTAATATGAAAGAGTAACCCCACTGCTAGTTACACTGGCTCCCAATTAAGGCCAGAATATTTTTTAAAACTAGCACTCTTATTTTCAAAATATTGTTTGGTATGTCTCCTGATTACATGTTAGACTTGATTGAACTATCACCAAGAAATGCAAGTACAGAATGGCTACTTACTACTCCGTCTACCCAACTGCAGAAACATAATCCATAAATCCATCTATACAGTTGGTTTCAGTTATCTGGGTTTCAAATGGTGGAATTCCCAAGGTCATAAGAAGCATTACCAACTATCTTCAGTTCAGAAAAGAATTAAAAACCTATCTTTTCAAGAAATGTTATGTTTGATCACATGTACTACAAATGTTAAATACTGCTTGTAACTATAAAGCAATACTGTAACTTCTCCTAACTGATAATTGTAAGCCACATTGAACCAAAACTTGTTTTTGGATAACTGTGGGATATTAGAATGAAAGAATAAATAAAAATAAAGAATGCACTGCCTAGACTGCATCTCATGTGCTGAACCCCACCTGACTCCCAGATGCTGCCACTGCTGATGGCCACAGATCTACTGATGTTACCAAAGCCTGACTTCAAAGTTGGGCTGCTGCTAGGGAATGTCTCTCCTGGGCAGTTTTCTCCCAAAGGGGTGAAGCTAAGGTGATCTCCCCTTTGGAAGCTCCTTCACGAGCAAGTAGGAGCTCTGGGAGATTTAATAGGATTTAGTATAGTTAGTTTGGAGCGTGATTCTGGTTGGCAGAGCTATTTAGATGTTGGGACAGGAGAGACTTGCTGACCTGAACATGTATACCTTGGAGGAAAGGAGAAACAGGGGTGATATGATACAGAAATTTCGGAAAACATAATCACTGGTATGAACGTCCTAGCCTCCTGGGCCAATGCCTTCAAAATGAAACTGAATAAAGAAAAAACTCAATGCTTAATCCTCTCTTCAAGACACTCCGCTCTACTCCCAACCACCCCCGACGTTACAATACCAATATCCGACAAATTGAAAATTTCTAGGAGTAATGCTAGACAACCATCTAACTCTTGATATTCACGCAACAGCCATGACGAAGATGATGTTCAACATGATGTGGGTATTGAAAAGAGTAAAACCATTCCTCCCCCCAAAAACATTCTGCAATCTGGTACAATCCACAGTACTCACCCACGCTGACTACTGCAACAGTATCTTCATTGGTTGCCAAGCCCAAATCCTAAAAAAACCTCCAAACCGCCCAAAACACGGCAGCCAGACTTATCTTCAGAAAATCACGGTTCGAAAGTGCAACACCTCTCCATGAAAAACTCCACTGGCTACCCATCAAGGAACGAATAAACTTCAAAGCCCAAACACTGATCCACAAGATCCTCCACAGAGAATCTCCAAGTTACATGACCACTCTAATCGACCTTCCAGCCAGGAACGGATCCAAATCTTCTCGAACATATCTCAACCTTCACCTGCCTAACTGCAAAGGTCTCAAATACAAAACCTACTATGTATCCAACTTCTCCGTCATAGGCAGCAAACTCTGGAACGCCATACCAAGATTCATCCGCACAACAAACGAACATCTATGCTTCTGAAAGCTGCTGAAAACACACCTCTTCAAACAAGCCTATCCAAACAACCCAACTTAATTTACGATCCAAATCCACACCACTAACACTAGATATACCTCAATCTCCTCCCCTGTCCTGCTCTATACAATTGTATTCTCGTTATGATACTTTTTATCCATACATTGTATTACCTCTATGATACTTTGTACTTACATTGTGTTATCTCTGTGACACTTTGTACTCATACATTGTAAGCCGCACTGAACCTGCTATCGAGCGGGGAAAGAGCGGGGTATAAATGCTATAAATAAATAAATTTTAAAAAATTAATCCGCAAATGAACCTTTTCCGGAGATGGGAAGATGGTAGAACTAGAGTACATGAATTGAGGTTGAAGGGGGGCAGACTCAGGAGTAACGTCAGGAAGTATTTTTTCACGGAATGGGTGGTAGATACGTGGAATGCCCTCCCATGGGAGGTGGTGAAGAAGAAAATGGTAATGGAATTCAAACATGTGTGGGATAAATACAAAGGAATCCTGTTTAGAAAGAATGGATCTACAGAATCTTAGCAGAGATTGGGTGGCAACGCCAGTAATTGGAGAGTAAAACCAGTGCTGGGCGGACTTCTATGGTCTGCGCCCTGATCATGGTTGAATAGATATGGATGGGCTGGAGTGTAAATTTTAAGGGGCTTCGACATTAGCTTCAGAACTTTTAGTACACGAACAGCGCAGGGCAGACTTTTATGGTCTGTGCCCTGAGAAAGGCAGGGATAAATCAAACTCGGGTATAAAGTATCACATATCATGTAAAATGAGTTTATCTTGTTGGGCAGCCTGGATGGAACATTCAGGTTTTTATCTACCATCATTTACTATGTTACTATGTTATGTTGTATTCATGCATCCTCTTTCCCCCCCTAGTGAGAGTGGTGAAAGGGTGGGGTTGCATTGGGATTTATTGTTTTGTGATATAAATTCAAGGTGCATGCATTGATTCTGTTTGAAAGCAAGTGTGTTCAGTCTTCCCCTAAACAAAGGAAGCTATTCTTCCAAGTATGGGAACCTTATTTGCAATCTATCTCCGAGAGCAAGAAGTTTAGTAGTTAATTCTATTGCAAGATAACTTTTCCTGTTCAGCAAGTGCGTTTGGTGATGAAGTTGGGAGGATTGGTGGCCTGGGCAGGGGGGAAGGGTAGGAAAGGGAAGAATGAGAGGAGTACATATGAAATTGCTGTTCTCATGCTTAATGTGCCCATATTGTAAAGTGGGCTATAAGAACCCAAGTCCCCTCTGATATTTTCTGTCTGTTGTAGGATGGACCTTCTAGTCTGCATATACACACTTGGTGTGTGGGATATGAGTGGACTGGAGGGGGGTACAACAGGTTGTTTGGGGAGGAGGGTTTAGAGTGGTGCTTCAGGTGGGGGTTGGATGGAGTGGAGGGGTTTATGGTTTGTGCTCAGGCCTTTGATGGCTTATTGTTACCTACAGTTCTTGGTATGTTTCTATATTGTTTATGCATATTGGCCGTATTTCTCTGTTTATTTGGTATTCCAATAAAAAAAGATTTTCACATAAATTCAAATTCAGCAAGAGGTAAATTGGAAAAATGTATTGTTAATTTTCTGATACATTTTTAAACATTTACCCCTGGATTCTATATAGCGTGATCGAAACTGTGAGTACAAATCTGGTCGTATTCTGGATTTGCACATGCAATTTAATTACTTAACAAGCCAATCTGTGTCGACAATTGCCACTTAGCAAGCTACTATTGATACTAATTGGCATTAATTAGAATTTATATGTACAACTTGCTAAATGTATTCAGTAAAGTGGTACGAATAAATTTTAATGCATGCTGATAAAATGGGGGCATGGTAATGGGCATGGAATTGGCAGACCGTAGGCATTCCAAAAATCTATATGCATGGTTATAGAATTCACCTGATCTGCACCTAACTTAGGTGCTGGTATTTACATCAAGTTTTACTTGACGTAAATATACACACCTAGAGTCAGGCGCAGGCATGGCCGCTAGGCATATTCCATAAACTGACTAGGTGTATTCTATAAACTGTGCCTAACTTTAGGTGTAGTTTATAGGATACACCTAGGTGTATTTTTTCTCGGTGTCGATTTTTAAAGTGCCATATATAGAATCTAGCCCTTAATTTCAGAAAGTAATCCATGTCTAAAACACATTTTACATGCAGAAAATGGCTCTTATAAAATTATAAGCCAAATAGGCATATACATGTGCCAACAAGATATTCTAAGGCAGGGACACCAGATCAGAGCCTCTCAGAGAACAGCAGGTATTGCAAGCATTTGTATTTGTAGTTTGATCAAATAAATTGATAAACCATCTGCAGATGTTCCAAAACACTGCAGTCAAATTGGTTTGGGATGCTCCAGGTGGCAGACAGCTACTTTCAATTTCAGAAAAAAATATATTGATTGCCAAATTCAGTTTAATTTGTTAACTCTTGTGTATAAGATTTTACATGGAGTGTCACTAGTGTATTTGAATCATCTGGTGGAATTATACATAGCATTGTAGTTTATGATCCTTGGATGAATTCAGATCAGGGGTTCTAAGCAGAGTCCTCTGTACACACTCAGCTAGTAAGGTTTTCAGAATATCTATAATGAATATGCAAGAGATAAATCTGAACGCACTAGCTTCACTGCATGCAAATTTATCTCATGCATATTCATTGTGGGCATCCTGAAAACCTGAGTGGCTGGATGTATCCCAGGGACTGGGCTGAGAATCCTTGATTTAGATTAACTACTTGGACTGATCAGTTCAACCTGTGTTGAGATCCACTCCTTATTTTTCTTTAAACTGCAGGCTAATAACCTAACTGTTCAGGAAATATCTATATAGTCAGGTATAGCCTGAGATTTTTCCCAATTCTTATGTTACTTTGCATGTATTATATTATTGCTAATACGGTATTACTGTTGGTTTTACCAATTACTGTAATCTGTCTTGAACCTTACTGACAAAGTGCAATTAAAAAAAAAAGATCATGGGGCAATTCTATAATGGGTTACACTATAAAGTCCTGTGCTGGCATTGAGTGCTTGCAACATTGGCCAGTCTAGGAAGAGGGAGGTCAGTGGCAGCAGGGAAGAAAAGAGGGGGGAGATGCTGGACATAGGGGATAGGGAAGAGAGAAGGGATGCTGCTTTCCTTCTGTGCTGCTCTCCTAGGTGGACAACTATTTTGCCTAGTGGCTGGGCTAGCCCTGGCCTGAAGAGCAGCCACATCACCTTTCTATCTATCTATAAGGAAACACAGAAAGGACACTCATGCAAGCTTATTTTTAGTTTATTCATTATTCTTATATAACATCTGCAATCCCGAAAGCTATAAAAGTAGTGTACATTCAGTTATTTAGTCCTCCCAGAAACCCTTCTCTGCCCTACGTGAAATGTAGCTCCATCCATATTTAAACTTCCTTCTGTGGACAAGTATTTTTTCCTTTGAGACTGGGGAAGACTGTCTTTATTTCCCATGTTATCCTCCAGGATAGTGGATGGCTTCAGAAGCGTGTATGTATGTGAACCATGTATAGACTTTCCGAAGGACAACATCAGACTGAAGCTAGAACCTTCTTTCTCTCCTAAAATTACTTGCCTTTTCCAGATTCCTTTCCTCCCTCAGCAATCACACCACTCACATCTTATAAACCTGTTCCTCCAGTGACATTTAAAATTCCCCAAGGAACTCCTTAAGAGTTTGCAGCCAGAATGCCCAACCCTAACTGATCCATGCACGAGAAGGGTAAATGTGAGAATGTGTTCTCATTCTAGACAGAATTTTTTTTTTAATAACATGATTCAACTATAAATGCATATGGGAAAAAATGTGTGAATGGACAGCAGCCAAGGCTGAAGCCATAACAATCTGCATTACAGTTCATAAGTTCCAAAGTAGTGCTAGTTCAACTCCTTCTGCAATCCCCATTTTGCAAACACGTTACAAAGTCTCTGTGGCAAATAGTGCAAGTCCGACTGAAAGATTCTATCACCTCCTGGACTTGCAAGCATTCTTAAAGTTTATTTGAAGTCCCATAAACCAGTGGCTCCCAAACCTGGTCTTGGAGGCAACCCCAGTCAGTCAGGTTTTCAGGACATCCACAATGAATATTCATGAGACAGATTTGCATGCATTGGTGGCAGTGCATGCAAATCTCTCTCATGAATATTCATTGTGGGTATCCTGAAAACCTGACTGGCAGGGTGCCTCCAGGACCAGGTTTGGGAACCACTGCCATAAGCCTAACATCGTTTATGTCTTATCAGTATTCCAATCTGAAACTCTGCATCGCCCATAACCTCCCACATGAGGGAGTTTTATTCAGGCTGGGAAAACAGCCCACTCCACTTATGTGCACGTTGGATAAATGCATACTCTGTTTATCTGCACTTCAGAGCATCGGTCCTAACTGGCACTCTGTTTATGTGCATAGTTGGGTTGTTCAACTACCCAGCACAACTTGTATCCTATGGTGTGCTGCAACTGCCACTATTACTCTATTAATATATGGTGCTTTACTATATTGACTATATTTACATGTGATTAGTCTAATTGATGTTTTCACAAAATTGTCTACTGTTCTATTAATAAATAAATGGTGCTGCATTGACTGTGTAAGTTGTAATGCATGTGGTAACTGAGACACAGTTCAGAGAGGGTCACATTGGTTATATGCAGGTCAAACTTCAGTCCTGAGGGTGTGCACTGTATCCTTTCCCTTCCCCATCTTAGTCAACCAGAAGCTTAGTTTCTGTATGGGCAAGATGGGAAAAATTCAAATGTCTTACATATGGGGGTCACCCTGATACTACTGCATTACCTTCAGATCACAGGGCAGAAATGATGGTAAAAGGCACCAATGTTCTCCACCTGACCTACACATGGGACTGAAGACACAGGTAGAAGAAAGGAGAATGAGTTTCATTGCCAAGGAGCCTACGTTTAATTTTCGAACCAGTGCTTTCAGTGCACAGCCCTCTTTCCTCTGAATCCTATGGTCTCCTTCATTCCTGCCTTGTAACAAATCAGCAGAACTGATAGATTTGGAGGAATCTGGCGAGAGCCTTAAGAACATAAGAATAGCCATACTGGGTCAGACCAAAGGTCCATCTAGCCCAGTATACTGTTTCCAACAGAAAACAATCCAGGTCACAAGTGCCTGGCAGAAGCCCAATTAGTAACAACATTCCACGCTACCAATCCAAGGGCAAGCAGCGGCTTCCCCATGTCTGTCTCAATAGCAGACTATGGACCTTTTCTCCAGGAACTTGTCCAAACTTTTTAAAACCTAGATATGCTAACTGCTGTTACTAATATCTTTTTATCATTATCAAGTAACCCAAGATCCTCCTGTAATGCCAAATATATATTTTCTTATATGTTTCCACTATTCATGATGTATTGTAAGCCACATTGAGCCTGCAAAGAGGTGGGAAAATGTGGGATACAAATGCAATAAATAAATACATACATACATCTTCTGGCAATGAGTTCCAGAGCTTAACTATTCATTGAGTGAAAAAATATTTCCTCCTATTTGTTTTAAAAGTAATTCCACGTAACTTCATTGAGTGTCTCCCTAGTCTTTGTAATCTTTGAAAAAGTAAAACAATCGATTCGCTTCTACTAGTTCTACACCACCCAGGATTTTGTAGCCTTGAGGTAAGCAGTTCTGCTATAGCCCCTGTGACTGAACCAAGCCTATCAATCATCTCCCTCTTGTTCATTAGATAGTGGGCATGATTATAAACTTCTCTTTCCATAGCCAAAAGGAAGGCAGCAGTATAGTCTACCAAGGTTCAGCCTCCCTTGGGAATAACCCAGCTTTTATTGTTCCTAGTGGAACATATTAAAGGGGAACAATACAAGCTGGGTTATTCTCAAGGGAGGCTGAACCTTGGTAGACTATACTGCTGCCTTCCTTTTGGCTATAGAAGAACAGTTTACAATCATGCCCACTATCTAATGAACAAGAGGGAGATGAGCAGTAGAGCAGAGGATTGATAGTTTTGGTTCAGTCACAGGGGCTATAGCAGAACTGCTTTCCTCAAGGTTACAAAATCAGGACTTTTGGGTGTTACTGTATTTTGTGAGACAGTCCCCTGGATCAGACAGAGTAACACACAGTAATGTACTAAATGATGGCATACAGAGCCCTATTCTATAAAGGTTATGGGCTTTATGCTATAAAAGTTTGCTCCTTAATTTACGCTCCTAAATTACTAGCGTAATCTATGCTCCTAAATTTATGCTCCTAATTTAGGGCCTATTACGCTCATAGATTTAGCATACATTTAGGAGCATAGGGGAAGATTCTATATATGGCGCCTAAAAAGTCAGCGCCTAAATTTAGGCGCTGTACATAGAATACGCTCAATTGATATCTCAGTCCCTACAACTATGTGCATCCATTTACACCAACGAAAATGTGGCGTAAATCCCTGCGCATATTCTATAACTAAGCTTGTAAATTTCAGAATGCCCACAAAATGCCCATTTCCCCACCTAAAACCACACACATTTTTGCCTGTGTGCGTTAGAAGTTTGGCGCACATTGTTACAGAAAACAAGTTGTGCGCGTAAATTCTGTGCCAATTAGTGCTCATTATTGCTTGTTAAGTGCTGTTATCAGCGCTCATTAGCTTGTTAAGTTATTCACACTGTTACAGAATCCACTTGGATTTCGGCACAGATCTCTAGGCATGCTATATAGAACCTGGGCGACAGCCTTTATAGAGTAAGGCCCATAGAGGGTAATTTTACAAAAATCGCCTATGTGTGAAGGGCAAAAATGCAGCTACTTACAGCTGATTTATAAAGGCACCTGTGTATTTTTATAAATGCTACACATCACAAATCCTGCAGAAATCATGCCTACACTGAAGCTGTGAACACTTATGCCTGCTCAAGAGCAAGTGTAAATATTAGCATATTCTGCCAGATTCAGTAAACGGCACCGAAAGATAGGTGCTGGAAAGATCTGTGTTGAAATCATATTCTATAATAGATGTTCTGCGCCAAGCACACTTTGTACAAATGTAAAAAGAATTGAAGCAGTGCAAAGAAAAGCTACGAGAATGGTATGGGATTTGCGTTACAAGACGTATGAGGAGAGACTTGCTGAACTAAACATGTATACTCTGGAGGAAAGGAGAAACAGGAGTGATATGATACAGACGTTCAAATATTTGAAAGGTATTAATCTGCAAACGAACCCTTTCCGGAGATGGGAAGATGGTAGAACGAGAGTACATGAAATGAGATTGAAGGGGGGCAGACTCAAGAAAAATGTCAGGAAGTATTTTTTCACGGAGAGAGTAGTGGATACTTGGAATGCCCTCCCACAAGAGGTGGTGGAAATGAAAACGGTAACGGAATTCAAACATGCGTGGGATAAGCATAAAGGAATCCTGTGCCGAAGGAATGGATCCTCAGGAGCTTAGTCAAGATCGGGAGGCGGGGCTGGTGGTAGGGAGGCGGGGATAGTGCAGGGAAGACTTATACGGTCTGTGCCAGAGCCGGTGGTGGGAAGCGAGGATAGAGCTGGGCAGACTTATACGGTCTGTGCCAGAGCCAGTGGTTGGGAGGCGGGGCTGGTGGTTGGGAGGCGGGGATAGTGCTGGGCAGACTTATACGGTCTGTGCCCTGAAGAGCACAGGTACAAATCAAAGTAGGGTATACACAAAAAGTAGCACATATGAGTTATTTTGTTGGGCAGACTGGATGGACCGTGCAGGTCTTTTTCTGCCGTCATCTACTACGTTACTATGTTACTTAGCGCCAATTCCCAAAACCAGCTTTGGGCATGCAGCAGGGGCGTAGCGAGACTTTGGAGGGAGGGGAGTCCAGAGCCCAAGGTGAGGGGGCACATTTTAGCCCCCCCCCCCCCCCCCCCAGAGTCGCCGACCCCCCTCCCCCGCCAATGACTCTCAACCCCCCCATCCCGCCGCCAATCCTCCCCCGCCGCCGCCTACCTTTGCTGGCGGGGTCCCCAACCCCTGCCAGCCGAGGTCCTCTTCTTCCAGTGCAAGGCTTCGTTCTGTTTCTGTGAGTCTGACGTCCTGCAGAAACAGAACGAAGCCTTGCGCCGGAAGAAGAGGACCTTGGCTGGCGGAGGTTGGGAGTCCCCCGCCAGCAAAGGTAGGCGATGGCGGCGGCAGGAGGGGGGGGGGGGGTCGACAGGGTCATCGGCGGGGGGGGGGGGGGGTCCACTGCCAAATCTATGGGGGCCCAGGCCCCTGTGGCCCCACATAGCTACGCCACAAGCACGCGGACTCACATCAAGTGGCATCTGGTATAAATCCTGGCATGCAAGTTGTGTGCACGACCCCAGATTTCTATAAAATCATGATTAAACTATGGGAATGCCCCTGACCTGCCCATGTCCCTTGCATGGTCACGTGCACACAAGACAAATTTGGTGTGCAACTTACAGAAAACCATGCAGGCAGAAGTAGCTCCCATGCTCTGGAATTTACTCCCAGAGGGGCTACATCTAACTCAAGACTACCTCTATTTCAGGAAGCAGATAAAAGACTGGCTCTTCTCCCAAGCCTTTAATACACAGGGTGACTGACTATACACTCATTCTGCACCTGGACTAGCTTGCAACTTAGATCAGTTCCTTACATCTTGTTTAACTGTACAAAGAATTCACCTTGAGTTTAGCCACCTATCTATTTATCCCAACTGACTCTGTACCACCCATCTTCTCCCCACTGACCCCTTGGCAACATGGAAAGCTGTATTGTAGAAAATCATTAGCATCATATCTATGTTATTTGATTGTTCTAATTTTGTTTATTAGATGTTTCATCATTATTATGCTGACATCGTATTATATACCTGTTATTTCAATTTCAATGCTGTTAAACGTGTATATTTTTTATCCTGTTTCACGGTAGTCCTATTATTAGGTTTTAATTTGCTGTTCTCAAGTTTACCTAATTTATTGTGTTTATGTTTATACTTGCTCATTTTCACTATTGTTATGCTGTTAATAAAATTGTAAGCTTTATGTTAAACTGGACCTGCTGTATACTGCCTTGGATGAATCTCTTCATAAAGGCAGTTCAGAAATCCTAATTAATAAATAAATACAAATAAAGAATTACACCGAGGGGTGAATTCTATTAAAACACTGGCACCGAGCCCCCCCCCCCCCACACACAAATGCTATTCTATAAGCTGCGCGTAAAGTTAGGCACGGTTTATAGAACAGCGCTTAAGTCCTGAGGGTCACACGTAATTTAAGAATGTCCATTCACACCACCCAAAACATGGTGAAAATTCCCCCGCCTAAATTTATGTGCAGAACCGTCTTATATAATTGCACGTGTAACCCAAACCATGCCCGTGATCCACCCCATACCGCCCGTGACACTCCCATTTCCATGCCCCCCTTTTTTGGGATGTGCATAAAATTTAGGTGTGGATCACATGCCTACATTTATACACATACATCCTAATTGATTCCGAATAAGCATCAATAATTGCTTATTAAAATACAATTTTGGCACTAATTAGCTCGTTACTGAATTAAATTGGGTGTGCACAATTCTTGGCAACTTTCATAGAATTAGGGGGTAAATGTCCAATTCACTGCCCTCCTCCTTTTATTTCTTATGAAAGTGTATTTCCTTATTTATTGCTTACCCAGGCAACAATAAAAAATCTCACACATGTTCTCAGGTGATTGTGATCTTTTTATTAAGACATTGTTTGTGTTTGCTATAGAAAGTATGGATCCTTACCTTTAAAATATCTCTTTCTTTCATCCAAGATGGGAAACAAATACCTTGGCTGAATATTTGAAACAAAACTGCTCTCAGCACACAGTAATAATCCCCTCTGACTTGTCGTAAGTATTTAATATGGTACCTCCAAAACAAGTATTCATAAGCCTAAAAAAATCAAAAGAAAATTACAACTTAAAAGCAAAACCTTAATACTGATGAGAGGTGTTTACGTACTTGCTCCAGAATGCATATGGCCTATAGTTTAATTAAGATTTCTTCTTCAGAGTGTATTTGGCCTATGTTAATTTATGTTTCCATTTCTGGACAAACACTTTTTTAGGAATATGTTTTCAGGTAGGCCTTCAAAACCGGGCTAAAGGCCTACCTGTTTGACGCTGCTTTTAATTCCTAACTTGTCACCTGCTTGTAACCTTATCTTGTCTTCCTCTCTTCAATAGTCCCTTTTCCCTATGTGTCCTATCTGTCTGTCCTACCTTTATCCCTTATTTGTCTTGTCTGCCTGTCCTAATTTAGATTGTAAGCTCTTTTGAGCAGGGACTGTCTTTTCTTCATGTTCAATTGTGAAGCACTGCGTACGACTGGTAGCGCTAGAGAAATGATTTGTAGTAGTAGTAGGATGGTGGGGAGTTATTTTTCTATTGCCTTTTTGTGACAGAAATTATATCATTGTTAAAATTATTTGATTGTAACTTGCTTTGAGTGGATATTGCTGTGATAGGGAAAGAAATAAATTCAAATAAATACAATTTATTCATATGGAAGGTAAAGCACAGCCCGCAGGCAGACCTCCCTCACCCATTGCCCTCTACAATGTGATTCAGCTTTGCTCCTCACAGATTCCTCCTGCATGAATAGTCCTGGGAGTTTGAAAAACATGTGTACGTATCTGAAATTGCATACAACCAGAATATGCTTACTCATATACAACTAGTTCAATATTTCTCAAAGGCAGCCCATAGTGCAATTCTTTTGTGGACACAGCAGTCATGGTCCTCAAGCAACTGAAGATCCCATTTTTACAGTGAAAGGAGCAACCATAAAGAACTAATAAGCAAGCTGAAAAAAAGAGAAGTGGGTTGCATCTTGCAATGGATTCATGCAAGAACATCCTGAGCTGAAACTGCATCCTGTGCAACATGCCCCCTGGTGCTCCCACCCCACCTACCCACTTTGCAGCGGCCACCACAAGGGAGACAATAGACAGGGAACGATTTTTATGCTCCATAGCCCTTGTGCCCTATGCAGCTGCACCACTCGCATAGCTCTTGGGATCATGTGGAAAGGGGAAAAGCTTTGCTGGTCAAAGCTGAGTCAGGCAAGCTGGCAAAAGGCATCCAGCTGCTGCAAAGATCTGGTTTGTGCAGGCTGGAAGCACTGTTCCCTCCTAAATGAGCGGGAGTGCTCCACCTACAGTCCTGCTGTGGGGGGTGCTGTTTCACTATTACATTTTCAATAGTGAGGCACAGGCAAGCTTTGTAGGAGTCCAGGGAGCCTGCCTATCCTTAGCCATTGAAAACACAATATTGAAGCACCCCCCCACACACACACACACATACACACTGGCAGTAATGAAGTTGGAGGACTCTGCTTAGAGGGAACAGTGGCTGCTTGTGGGATGCCAGCTGCCAGAAGAGCTTAGAAAGGGAGCGAGATGGGGAGATGAACCAAAAAAGAAAGGTGTAGACGCAGGAGACAGAGGGAAGCTAAGAAATGAGTTCACCTTAAAAATCTCCCAAAAAAGCCTTATGACAAAGCCCAAGCCAGAGAACTTAGAAGGCAAGGACTTTGTTGTGTAGGCTAAATAACCTAGACAGGTAGAACAGGGAGAGAAAGGGAAACTGGAGAGGAAATTTAAAAAAAAAAATCTGTAGATGTGATGGACAGAACCAGAGAGAGCAAGTAGATATAACAGAGAAAAGACTTTCAGAACCCAGACCAGAACATACCTGAAGCCTGGGTACCTTTTGCAAAGATCACCCGGAAACAGGGACGAAGCTCTAGTGGGGCAGATATTCATGCATAAAACAGGGCTTTATATGTGCTTGAAAACTACCCAGTATAGATGTACATGTATATCGGGAAGGCATTCCTATGGACATTTTTCCATTTGAAAATTGTAGTGCTTTCTTTGAAAGTTCCCTACTACTACTACTACTTAGCATTTCTATAGCGCTAATAGGGTTACGCAGCGCTGTACAAGTTAAAACATGGGGAAGGACAGTCCCTGCTCAAGAGAGCTTACAATCTAAAGGTAACAAACTATGTAGTCAGTGTAGTCAGTTCCCCCTAAGTTACTCAAATTTGTTGACTGAGAACTGAGAAATAGAGAGGCTGATATTCAGCAGTGCAGTGAACATATAAATTTGAAACATTTAAACCAAGCTTGTTCAACCTACAGCCCTCGGGCCAAAACCCAGCCCACCAACTGCTTTTTTCTGGCCCTCATAAGCATGGAAATTCTTGTGGTGCTTACAGTGGGATTCCTGCTCCCCTGCCATGACTTGACTCTCTGTAAGCAGGAGCTATGCGGTGCCAGAAGTTTAGGTTGAACTCACAGTTTCAAGTCTTGTGAGACTTGAAACTGCAAGACCAAACCTGAACTTATGACACACCATATGGCTCCAAGTCATGGTGGGAAAGCAGGAATCCTGTTGTTGTTTCTTCTGCAGCTGAAGCCAGGTGAGGGAAAAGAAATTGGGTGATGGCTGGAGGGGGCGGTTACATGAGTGAGAGAGACTGGGTGAAGGCTGGAGGGGGGGGTCACATGTGAGCTACATGAGCAAGAGAGTCTGAGTGAAGCCTGGGGACACTATTTGATGAAACATATGTCAAAATATGACTGTGTATTTTGGCCCTCTGAATGTTACAAAATATAAAATGTGGCCCCCAATAGAAAAAGGTTGGACAAGCCTGATCTAAACTAAACATTTTGTATTTTTATTATAATATTTATCAGAAATAAAGCTGAATAGAAGTTGAAACAGTCTACCTCAGAATCATACATTGTTGAGTCTTTTTTTACATTCAGAGGAAAATAACCCATATTTTCAAATATTCCCCTTCCTCTCTACCCACCCCTCCCCTACCTTTGCAGCCACTATTCTTTTCATTCAAGCCCCTCCACTCAAGATCTGTTCCATTCCAAAAAATATACCCCCATCTCCTTACACTGCTTGTTCTTGTGTATGCATAGGATTGTTAATCGGTAGGTATCACATATAGAGTGAAGTTCTTCTTGCACTGCCTTTAATGAGGGAACTTGGGGCTGTTTCTAATTTGCCACCAGTCTTAAGGCTGTAACCCTGAGTGTCATCAACTTATCTCTTGGGCCCTCCATTCCCAAAACTTTGGTATTCAATCGCGCTGCCTCCATAATTCTGGGAATCTCACTTTTGATCACAATATATGAAAAAAATTAAAAATTATAAAAAAAACCCTTCCTTCAGAATTCTTTTACGGCTAGGCAGTTCCATCATATGTGAATCAAAGTGCCTCATTACATACATCCTCTCTAGTAATTCATCACTCAATTTGAATATTCTCATCAATCTTGCTGGAGTGAAAGACCATCTCACCATGACCTTAAACCTATTTTCGACTACATGGCTGGATATACCCAGTTCAGAAGTTCTGTTCAAGATTTCCCTCCATTTCACTGTCTCCAGTTCCTTCCCTAAATCTCGCTCTCATTCCTTAACATACTTCAATTTCTCCTCCTCTCTAAAATTCTGTATTGCATACAGCCTTGAACGGATTCCTTTCTTGAGTTGTCGTCTCAAAAGGGTCTCAAAGGGTAATTTCTGTACCTGAACATCTCGCAAAATCCAAGGGCAATTACATATGGAAAAAATCTCTCTGGGTGCAAGCTGAAGCGAATGCTACATACCTGTAGAAGGTATTCTCCGAGGACAGCAGGCTGATTGTTCTCACTGATGGGTGACGTCCACGGCAGCCCCTCCAATCGGAAACTTCTCTAGCAAAGTCCTTTGCTAGTCCTCGCGCGCCCGCGCGCACCGCGCATGCGCGGCCGTCTTCCCGCCCGAAACCGGCTCGAGCCGGCCAGTCCAGTATGTAGCAAGACAATACACTTCAAGGGAAGACACAACTCCAAAGGGGAGGCGGGCGGGTTTGTGAGAACAATCAGCCTGCTGTCCTCGGAGAATACCTTCTACAGGTATGTAGCATTCGCTTTCTCCGAGGACAAGCAGGCTGCTTGTTCTCACTGATGGGGTATTCCTAGCCCCAGGCTCACTCAAAACAACAACCATGGTCAATTGGGCCTCGCAACGGCGAGGACATAACTGAGATTGACCTAAAAAATTTACCAACTAACTGAGAGTGCAGCCTGGAACAGAACAAACAGGGCCCTCGGGGGGTGGAGTTGGATCCTAAAGCCCAAACAGGTTCTGAAGAACTGACTGCCCGAACCGACTGTCGCGTCGGGTATCCTGCTGCAGGCAGTAATGAGATGTGAATGTGTGGACAGATGACCACGTCGCAGCTTTGCAAATCTCTTCAATAGTGGCTGACTTCAAGTGGGCTACCGACGCTGCCATGGCTCTAACATTATGAGCCGTGACATGACCCTCAAGAGCCAGCCCAGCCTGGGCGTAAGTGAAGGAAATGCAATCTGCTAGCCAATTGGATATGGTGCGTTTCCCTACAGCCACTCCCCTCCTATTGGGATCAAAAGAAACAAACAATTGGGCGGACTGTCTGTGGGGCTGTGTCCGCTCCAGGTAGAAGGCCAATGCTCTATTGCAGTCCAATGTGTGCAGCTGACGTTCAGCAGGGCAGGAATGAGGACGGGGAAAGAATGTTGGCAAGACAATTGACTGGTTCAGATGGAACTCCGACACAACCTTTGGCAAGAACTTAGGGTGAGTGCGGAGGACTACTCTGTTATGATGAAATTTGGTGTAAGGGGCCTGGGCTACCAGGGCCTGAAGCTCACTGACTCTACGAGCTGAAGTAACTGCCACCAAGAAAATGACCTTCCAGGTCAAGTACTTCAGATGGCAGGAATTCAGTGGCTCAAAAGGAGGTTTCATCAGCTGGGTGAGAACGACATTGAGATCCCATGACACTGTAGGAGGCTTGACAGGGGGCTTTGACAAAAGCAAACCTCTCATGAAGCGAACAACTAAAGGCTGTCCTGAGATCGGCTTACCTTCCACATGGTAATGGTATGCACTGATTGCGCTAAGGTGAACTCTTACAGAGTTGGTCTTGAGACCAGACTCAGACAAGTGCAGAAGGTATTCAAGCAGGGTCTGTGTAGGACAATAGCGAGGAGCTAGGGCCTTGCTGTCACACCAGACGGCAAACCTCCTCCATAGAAAGAAGTAACTCCTCTTAGTGGAATCTTTCCTGGAAGCAAGCAAGATGCGGGAGACACCCTCTGACAGACCCAAAGAGGCAAAGTCTACGCTCTCAACATCCAGGCCGTGAGAGCCAGGGACCGGAGGCTGGGATGCAGAAGAGCCCCTTCGTCCTGCGTGATGAGGGTCGGAAAACACTCCAATCTCCACGGTTCTTCGGAGGATAACTCCAGAAGAAGCGGGAACCAGATCTGACGCGGCCAAAACGGAGCAATCAGAATCATGGTGCCTCGGTCTTGCTTGAGTTTCAGCAAAGTCTTCCCCACCAGAGGAATGGGAGGATAAGCATACAGCAGGCCCTCCCCTCAATCCAGGAGGAAGGCATCCGATGCCAGTCTGCCGGGGGCCTGAAGCCTGGAACAGAACTGAGGGACTTTGTGGTTCGCTCGAGATGCGAAGAGATCCACCAAGGGGGTGCCCCACGCTTGGAAAATCTGGCGCACCACTCGGGAGTTGAGCGACCACTCGTGAGGTTGCATAATCCTGCTCAACCTGTCGGCCAGACTGTTGTTTACGCCTGCCAGATATGTGGCTTGGAGCACCATGCCTTGACGGCGAGCCCAGAGCCACATGCTGACGGCTTCCTGACACAGGGGGCGAGATCCGGTGCCCCCCTGCTTGTTGACATAGTACATGGCAACCTGGTTGTCTGTCTGAATTTGGATAATTTGGTGGGACAGCCGATCTCTGAAAGCCTTCAGAGCGTTCCAGATCGCTCGCAACTCCAGGAGACTGATCTGTAGATCGCGTTCCTGGAGGGACCAGCTTCCTTGGGTGTGAAGCCCATCGACATGAGCTCCCCATCCCAGGAGAGACGCATCCGTGGTCAGCACTTTTTGTGGCTGAGGAATTTGGAAAGGACGTCCCAGAGTCAAATTGGGCCAAATCGTCCACCAATACAGGGATTCGAGAAAACTCGTGGACAGGTGGATTACGTCTTCTAGATCCCCAGCAGCCTGGAACCACTGGGAAGCTAGGGTCCATTGAGCAGATCTCATGTGAAGGCGGGCCATGGGAGTCACATGGACTGTGGAGGCCATGTGGCCCAGCAATCTCAACATCTGCCGAGCTGTGATCTGCTGGGACGCTCGCACCCGCGAGACGAGGGACAGCAAGTTGTTGGCTCTCGTCTCTGGGAGATAGGCGCGAGCCGTCCGAGAATCCAGCAGAGCTCCTATGAATTCGAGTCTCTGCACTGGGAGAAGGTGGGACTTTGGGTAATTTATGACAAACCCCAGTAGCTCCAGGAGGCGAATAGTCATCTGCATGGACTGCAGGGCTCCTGCCTCGGACGTGTTCTTCACCAGCCAATCGTCGAGATATGGGAACACGTGCACCCCCAGCCTGCGAAGTGCCGCTGCTACTACAGCCAGGCACTTGGTGAACACCCTGGGCGCAGAGGCGAGCCCAAAGGGCAGCACACAGTACTGGAAGTGACGTGTGCCCAGTTGAAATCGCAGATACTGTCTGTGAGCTGGCAGTATCGGGATGTGTGTGTAGGCATCCTTCAAGTCCAGAGAGCATAGCCAATCGTTTTGCTGAATCATGGGGAGAAGGGTGCCCAGGGAAAGCATCCTGAACTTTTCTTTTACGAGATATTTGTTCAGGGCCCTTAGGTCTAGGATGGGACGCATCCCCCCTGTTTTCTTTTCCACAAGGAAGTACCTGGAATAGAATCCCAGCCCTTCTTGCCCGGATGGCACGGGCTCGACCGCATTGGCGCTGAGAAGGGCGGAGAGTTCCTCTGCAAGTACCTGCTTGTGCTGGAAGCTGTAAGACTGAGCTCCCGGTGGACAATTTGGAGGTTTTGAGGCCAAATTGAGGGTGTATCCTTGCCGGACTATTTGCAGAACCCACTGATCGGAGGTTATGAGAGGCCACCTTTGGTGAAAAGCTTTCAACCTCCCCCCGACCGGCAGGTCGCCCGGCACTGACACTTGGATGTCGGCTATGCTCTGCTGGAGCCAGTCAAAAGCTCGCCCCTTGCTTTTGCTGGGGAGCCACGGGGCCTTGCTGAGGCGCACGCTGCTGACGAGAGCGAGCGCGCTGGGGCTTAGCCTGGGCCGCAGGCTGTCGAGAAGGGGGATTGTACCTACGCTTGCCAGAAGAGTAGGGAACAGTCCTCCTCCCCCCAAAAAATCTTCTACCTGTAGAGGTAGAGGCTGAAGGCTGCCGGCGGGAGAACTTGTCGAATGCGGTGTCCCGCTGGTGGAGATGCTCTACCACCTGCTCGACCTTCTCTCCAAAAATATTGTCCGCACGGCAAGGCGAGTCCGCAATCCGCTGCTGGAGTCTATTCTCCAGGTCGGAGGCACGCAGCCATGAGAGCCTGCGCATCACCACACCTTGAGCAGCGGCCCTGGACGCAACATCAAAGGTGTCATACACTCCTCTGGCCAGGAATTTTCTGCACGCCTTCAGCTGCCTGACCACCTCCTGAAAAGGCTTGGCTTGCTCAGGGGGAAGAGCTTCAACCAAGCCCGCCAACTGCCGCACATTGTTCCGCATGTGTATGCTCGTGTAGAGCTGGTAAGACTGGATTTTGGCCACGAGCATAGAAGAATGGTAGGCCTTCCTCCCAAAGGAGTCTAAGGTTCTAGAGTCTTTGCCCGGGGGCGCCGAAGCATGCTCCCTAGAACTCTTAGCCTTCTTTAGGGCCAAATCCACAACTCCAGAGTCATGAGGCAACTGGGTGCGCATCAGCTCTGGGTCCCCATGGATCCGGTACTGGGACTCGATCTTCTTGGGAATGTGGGGATTACTTAGTGGCTTGGTCCAGTTCGCAAGCAATGTCTTTTTTAGGACATGGTGCAAGGGAACAGTGGACGCTTCCTTAGGTGGAGAAGGATAGTCCAGGAGCTCAAACATTTCAGCCCTGGGCTCGTCCTCCACAACCACCGGGAAGGGGATGGCCGTAGACATCTCCCGGACAAAGGAAGCGAAAGACAGACTCTCAGGAGGAGAAAGCTGTCTTTCAGGAGAGGGAGTGGGATCAGAAGGAAGACCCTCAGACTCCTCGTCAGAGAAATATCTGGGGTCTTCCTCTTCCTCCCACGAGGCCTCACCCTCGGTGTCAGACACAAGTTCACGAACCTGTGTCTGCAACCTCGCCCGGCTCGACTCGGTGGAGCCACGTCCACGATGGGGGCGTCGAGAGGTAGACTCCCTCGCCCGCATCGGCGAAGCTCCCTCCGCCGACGTAGTCGGGGAGCCCTCCTGGGAGGTGGCCGCAGTCGGCACCGCACGCGGTACCGACGTCGGGGACCTCACCCCGGGCGATGGGCCAGCCGGCGCCACGCTCGACGGTACCGGAGGCGCAAGCACCGCCGGTACCGGAGGGGTAGGGCGCAACAGCTCTCCCAGAATCTCTGGGAGAACGGCCCGGAGGCTCTCGTTCAGAGCGGCTGCAGAGAAAGGCAAAGAGGTCGATGCAGGCGTCGACGTCAGAACCTGTTCCGGGCGAGGAGGCTGTTCCGGGCTGTCCAGAGTGGAGCGCATCGACACCTCCTGAACAGAGGGTGAGCGGTCCTCTCGGTGCCGATGCCTACTGGGTGCCGACTCCCTCGGCGACCCAGAGCTCTCGGTGCCGACGCGTGGAGGCGACCGGTGTCGATGCTTCTTCGACTTCTTCCGAAGCATGTCACCGGAGCTCCCCGGCACCGACGAGGAGGACGTAGAATCCAGCCGTTGCTTCCTCGGGGCCGAGGCCGAAGGAGGTCGGTCTCGGGGGGGCTGTACCGCAGGAGCCCTCAGGGTAGGAGGAGACCCACCCGAAGGCTCACCGCCACCAGCAGGGGAATGGACAGCCCTCACCTGCACTCCTGACGATGCACCACCGTCCGACGACATCAGCAGACGAGGTCCCGGTACCACCGACGTCGATGCAGTCGCCCGACACCTTGGCGCCGATGCAGAGGCCCGATGCCTCGATGCACTCGATGCAGGGGCGGCCGAGGAAGATGGTCTGGACGCTGATGACGTCGATGCACTCGAAGATCCCGGTGCCGATGCCGACGAAGAGCCCGAGAACAACACGTTCCACTGGGCTAATCTCGCTACCTGAGTCCGCCTTTGAAGCAGGGAACACAGACTACAGTTCTGAGGGCGGTGCTCGGCCCCCAGACACTGAAGACACGACGAGTGTCGATCAGTGAGCGAGATAACCCGGGCGCACTGGGTGCACTTCTTGAAGCCGCTGGAAGGCTTCGATGTCATGGGCGGAAAAATCACGCCGGCGAAATCAAAATCCGAAATGACGGAAAAAGAGCACCAAAATTTTTAAGGGAGAAAATCTCGGCCGAGGCCGAAAAGAGGCCTACCCCGACGACGAAAGAAAACTTATCGGGGCAAAAAGCTGGAAGTACGGGAAGGGGTTAACACGAAACCCGGGGGGGGGGGTTTCCGGAGCACTTCCCGACACTGTGAAAGACTTTTCCGAAGAAAAAACACGTCAAAAATAAATTTGGACGCGCGAGGTCGACTTTCCGGGGCTCGACACGGCGAAAACACGACCGTACCGAGTGCGGACAAAAGAAGACTGGCCGGCTCGAGCCGGTTTCGGGCGGGAAGACGGCCGCGCATGCGCGGTGCGCGCGGGCGCGCGAGGACTAGCAAAGGACTTTGCTAGAGAAGTTTCCGATTGGAGGGGCTGCCGTGGACGTCACCCATCAGTGAGAACAAGCAGCCTGCTTGTCCTCGGAGAATACATATTATATAGCTCTACAAATTTTAGCACCTTTTCTTGCTCAAAACGTCTAAATACAGTAAAATCCTGATTTCTCCAAGCGCTGAGATATCTTGCTCTCTTGCCATTATATCTAATAGTGGTAAAGGCTGAATAACTTCTTTTCTCCAGCCAAGTCTTATTAAGTAAAAACCAGATATTCACTATTAGAGACAAACAGGGATAGCTTATTCCTTCCAGCCAAATTTCTTTCCATTAACCACTCAAGGAAGATGTACCAGTGGTACCTGAAGCTGGGTATCTTGCTCCAAATTCCATCCATTGCTTAATTCTGTTAGAGTCCCTTTTACTAAGCTGTGGTAAAAAGCGCCCTGCACAATTTAGATGTATGAAATTAGCACACGCTGGGCCATTTTATACCGTGGCGGGTAAAAAGGCCTTTTTTTAATGGGCCAGTAAATGGCTGTGTGCTAATATTAAAAGTGCACAGGTGTCCGGAACAAGAAGCTAGGGGAAGGCTAAGCCTCCCTAGCCCCAACCACAACATTCTTCTCTCTGTCGCCTACCTGCTTGCTCACTCGCTACTGGGTCTTATGCCCGCCCCAGGTCTGTGGCAGCAGTAGCAAAGAACAAATAGAAACCAGATGCAAAGCCATTGACTTGTGTATGCTGTTGCTAGTTTTGTTGGTCCCTTCCCTCTGAAACAGGAACTAAGATTAGATGGGGAGGGGCCAGCAAAGCCAAGAGCGGCACACAAAGGGCAAAGATCCCAAGTCTGGTTTCTATTTGCTGTTGTTGCTGCAGACTCAGGAAGGCAGCAGCCCAGTGGAAATGCCAGTGAGCAAGTGTGTGTGTGTGTGTGGGGGGGGGGGAATACTGGAGACAATGCTGGAGGGTGGTGGTTGGTAAAGGGGGGAGAAAGAGGAAGACCACACCCTGCTGGATGGTGGTGGTTGGTGAAGGGGAGAGGAGAAGAGACAGAGATAAGAACATAAGAGTAGCCATACTGGGTCAGACCAATGGTCCATCCAGCCCAGTATCCTGTTTCCAACAGTGGCCAAGTCAGGTCACAAGTACCTGGCAGAAACTCGAATTGTGGCAAGATTCCATCATACAAATCCAAGGGCAAGCAGTTGCTTCCTCATGTCTGTCTCAATAGTAGACTGTGGACTTTTGCTCCAGGAACTTGTCCAAATCTTTTTAAAACCCAGATACGTTAATTACTGTTACCACATTCTCCAGCAGAGAGTTCTAGAGCTTAACTATTCATTGAGTGAAAAAATATTTCCTCCTATTTCTGAGGGATGAGAAGAAAGAGAGAGACAAGTTGATGCTGGTGGTTGTTGGGGGGGGGGGGGGTGGAGGGGAAGAGAAAGAGAGATGGGGCAATGATGGATGCTGTGGGGAGAGACAGGGTGATGCTGGATCGTGAGGGAAAAGAGAGATATGGAGCAATTCTGGATGGTCAGAGGGGGAGAGAGAGATGGGGCAACGATGGATGTTGGGGGGAGAGAGATACGAGGCAATGCTGAATAGTGGGAGGAAGAGAAAGAAAGATGGGGTGATGCTGGATGGTGGGGGGGGGGCAGAGACTGAGATTGAGAAGGGGACGGTGTTGGATGTTGAAGGGGAGAAAGACAGAGGGACAAAATTGATTGGGGCAGGAGAGAGAGAGAGCAGATCCTGGATAACTAGGAGGGAGAAAGAGAAAAAGAGGAGATGATACATGGCTGGGAGGGAGAAAGAGAAAAAGAGGAGATGATACATGGCTGGGAGAGATAGAGACAGGAAATGGTGAATAACAGAGGAAGAGAGAGAGAGGAAATGATGGATGGCAAGTAGGAAAGGAAGCGAGAGAGAGAGAGAGAGAGAGAGAGAGAGGAGATCCTGGATGACCAGGGTGAAAGAGGGAAAAGAGATCCTGGTTGGCGGGGAGGGGGGGGGGGAAGGAGAGAGAGAGGTGTTACATAGCAGGGAGCAAGAGGGATGAGAAAGTGGGGAATAAGTGGAAGTAGAAAGGGAGGGCCTGGGTGAGGGACAGTGATGGGAAGTTATAGGTAGATACAGAAAAAAAGAGGAATATTGAATAGTAATAATGAATGAAATCTGAATTGACAGAAAGGCATAAAATTGGACGCAAGCTGAAAGGAAAATATCAATGTCAGACACAGATATAGTGGAAGAGGTGAATAAGACAGAAGGAGAGAGAAAATGACAAACAGACAGGAGATCCTGCAAAGATGGTCAAGAAAAGACAAGAAAGCAGTAACCAGAGGCTGGGACTTTCATGATTAGAAAAATTAAATAGTCAAATCCTCCTTTCTCAGGTCACTAACCTATCTTGGGTTGAAGGAGATTTTGACCTCTGAAAGCTAGTCAAAAAGGTGGTAATTCTATAAGTGGGCACTTGTTTTTAGGCTTACTGATGCAGCACAGGGCCTAATTTATTAGGATTTATTTATTAGGATTTATTTACTGCCTTTTTGAAGGAATTCACTCAAGGTGGTGTACAGTAAGAATAGATCAAACATGTACAATAGGCAATTACAGCAGTAAAAATATTCAAAAAACAATACAAAGTATGGCATGGTACACTACTTACTATGTCAACACAATACGTAATAGAACATTTTAATTGATAGTGAAGGGTAAAGCAAAGATGTAACATATAGATAGGTAAGAGAGTAAGAAGAGTTAGAAATTAAGGTGCCCAGAGTCTATTATTGAATACCAGCAAGTCTGCATAACACACCTAAAATTTACACATATGTAAATGCAGCAAGGACATGTGTAAGTTATAGTATTCTGTAAGTTACTTGCATCAGTGGGAGACACACCAATGTACTGAACCTGCTTCTCCCATGTGTATGTGTACGCCCCTTGCAGTTACATGCCACCTTACAGAATAGCACTTACAGTGCCTAAGAATGGAAGTGCTGCTTTTACAAGGGGCATATAAATATAATAAACTAGGTCTCGTCTCATCTTCCGCCAGGGTCGCTTTACTCATACTACCCCTCTCCTCAAGACCCTTCACTGGCTCCCTATCCGTTTTCGCATCCTGTTCAAACTTCTTCTACTAACCTATAAATGTATTCACTCTGCTGCTCCCCAGTATCTCTCCACACTCGTCCTTCCCTACACCCCTTCCCGTGCACTCCGCTCCATGGATAAATCCTTCTTATCGGTTCCCTTCTCCACTACTGCCAACTCCAGACTTCGCGCCTTCTATCTCGCTGCACCCTACGCCTGGAATAAACTTCCTGAGCCCCTACGTCTTGCCCCATCCTTGGCCACCTTTAAATCTAGACTGAAAACCCACCTCTTTAACATTGCTTTTGACTCGTAACCACTTGTAACCACTCGCCTCCACCTACCCTCCTCTCTTCCTTCCCGTTCACATTAATTGATTTGATTTGCTTACTTTATTTATTTTTTGTCTATTAGATTGTAAGCTCTTTGAGCAGGGACTGTCTTTCTTCTATGTTTGTACAGCGCTGCGTATGCCTTGTAGCGCTATAGAAATGCTAAATAGTAGTAGTAGTAGTAGTAGGTCAATAAATAGGCATCACCTTATTTTCCATTTTTGTTTTATTTTTAATGTAGTAAGTGAAATGTGTTAGGTTTTGAAATTTACATTTGCTACCTATATTTTGCATAGTACAAGGAGACATGGTTTATGATATATTGGGCTGCCTCACTGCTTTTATTTCTCTGGTACTGCACCATATGCAGAGTCTAGCTTCTTGGGTTTTCCATTACATTTTTGTCTACATATTTCTATTTTTCATTTGTGATTACTTATTCTTTTACTTAGAAAAGGTCTGTCTGTATTCATGTGGGTGAAAAAAGCCATATATTCTGTAAGCATCAAATGTCTATGTAGGATTGATCCAAACTAATCTGTCTTGTCTAGTTTTTCCCAATATGTATGTTGATGTTCTACTATCCACTGCAGTGTTTATGGTACTGTATTTCCCTAGGTAGGCCCTTGTTGTATGACTCCTGGAAGTTAATGCTATTAAGGTATAGTAAAGATGCTTTATAGATCCTGAGTGACTTTTTGTAAGAATTTGTATTACCTCAGAATAAGCCTAGTACTGGATTTTGGATTTAGCTCACATCTTCCTCAGGAGCAGCTCAGTGCAAGTTTCATTCAGGTACAATGAGTATTTTCCTGTTCCTGAAGGGCTTACAAATGAAGTACTGGAAGAGGCAACTAACTAGTCAGTCACATATGAAATGACTAAAATTGAATGCACATACTGCAGTAGACTTGCTTACCACATGTACTCTACCTGAAATCACTTCCTGCATCTTTTCTGACTTCATATGCAATTTTTCCTCAAGTTAGTCACCCTTATTTATCTAATCTGTCTATATGTTCTACTTCCATTTAATATAAAAATATAAGCATTGCCATACTGGGACAGACAGAAGGTCCATCAAGCCCAGTATCCTATTTCCAACAGTGGTCAATCCAGGTCACAAGTACCTGGAAAGGTCCCAGAACAGTAAAATAGATTTTGTGCTTCTTATCCTAGAAATAAGCAGTGGATTTTCCTAAGTCCATCTTAATAATGGCTTATGGCTTTTCTTTTAGGAAATTATCCAAAGCTTTTTAAAACCCTGCTAACCTAACTGCTTACACTTACACCCTATGCTGTCTATTACAATTAATGTGTACTGGGTTGACTTTGTAAGTAGCATTCTGTGCTATAATGTGCGAATGCCAGGATCCTAAGAAATATGATGGGAGAGTTAGAATATATTGCACTAAGTGAAAAATTAGATATAATAGGCATCTCTGAGACCTGGTGGAAGGAGGCTAACCAGTGGGACACTGTCATACTGGGGTACAAATTATATCGTAGTGATAGGGTGGATCAAATTGGTGGAGGGGTAGCATTGTATATTAACGAGAGCCTTGAATCAAATAGATTGAAAATTCTGCAGGAAACAAAACAATTCTTGGAATCACTGTGGATTGAAATTCCATGTGTAAAGGGGAAAAGGATAATGATAGGAGTGTACTACCATCTGCCTGGCCAGGATGAACAGACTGATGCAGAAATGTTAAAGGTAATTAGGGACGCAAACAAACTGGGCAACACAATAATAATGGGTGATTTCAATTACCCCGATATTGACTGGGTAAATGTAACATCGGGACACGCTAGGGAGGTAAAATTCCTTGATGAAATCAAGGGCAGCTTTATGGAGCAGCTGGTACAGGAACCGACGAGAGAAGGAAAATTTCTAGACCTAGTCCTTAGTGGTGCACATGATCTGATGCGGGAGGTAATGGTGCTAGGGCCGCTTGAAAACAGTGGTCATAATATGATCAGATTTGATATTAGCTTTGAAGTAAGTATACATAGGAAATCAAATACGTTAGCGTTTAACTTTAAAAAAGGAGACTATGATAAAATGAGAAGAACGGTGAAAAGAAAACTTAGAGGAGTGACTGCGCGGATCAAAAATTTACATCAGGCATGGATGCTGTTCAAAAACACCATCCTGGAAGCCCAGGCCAAATATATTCCGCGTATTAAAAAAGAAGGACGGAAGACCAAACGACAGCTGGCGTGGTTAAATAGTGAGGTGAAGGAAGCTATTAGAGCTAAAAGAAAATCCTTCAGAAAACGGAAGAAGGAACTGACTGAAAATAATAAAAAATGGCATAAGGAATGTCAAGTCAAATGAAAAGCGCTGAAAAGGAAGGCTAAGAGGGACTTCAAAAAAAAAGATTGCATTGGAGGCAAAAACACATAGTAAATGTTTTTAAAGGTATATTAAAAGCAGGAAGCCGGCAAAAGAATCGGTTGGACTGCTAGATGACCGAGGATTAAAAGGGCGATCAGGGAAGACAAAGACGTAGCGGAGAGATTAAATGAATTCTTTGCTTCAGTCTTCACCAAGGAAGATTTGGGTGGGATACCGACGCCGGAAATGGTATTCGAAGCTGACGAGTCGGAGAAACTTAATGAATTCTCTGTAAACCTGAAGGATGTAATGGGGCAGTTCTACAAACTGAAGAGTAGCAAATCTTCTGGACCGGATGGTATTCATCCCAGAGTACTGATAGAACTGAAAAATAAGATTGCGGAGCTATTGTTAGAAATATGTAATTTATCCTTAAATCAAGCGTGGTACCGGAAGATTGGAGGGTGGCCTATGTAACGCCAATTTTTAAAAAAGGTTCCAGAGGAGATCTGGGAAATTATAGACCGGTGAGTCTGACATCAGTGCCGGGCAAAATGGTAGAGACTATTATTAAGAACAAAATTACAGAGCATATTCAAAAGCATGGATTAATGAGACAAAGTCAACATGGATTTAGTGAAGGGAAATCTTGCCTCACCAATCTACTACATTTCTTTGAAGGGGTGAACAAACATGTGGATAAAGGGGAGCCGGTTGATATTGTGCATCTGGATTTTCAGAAGGCGTTTGACAAAGTATCTCATGAAAGACTCCAGAGGAAATTGGAGAGTCATGGGATAGGAGGTAGTGTTCTATTGTGGATTAAAAACTGGTTAAAAGATAGAAAACAGAGAGTAGGGTTAAATGGTCAGTATTCTCAATGGAGAAGGGTAGTTAGTGGGGTTCCCCAGGGCTCTGTGCTGGGACCGCTGCTTTTTAACATATTTATAAATGACCTAGAGATGGGAGTAACTAGTGAGGTAATTAAATTTGCTTATGACACAAAGTTATTCAAAATCGTTAAATCATGGGAGGATTGTGAAAAATTACAAGCGGACCTTACGAGATTGGGAGACTGGGCGTCTAAATGGCAGATGACGTTTAATGTGAGCAAGTGCAAAGTGATGCATGTGGGAAAGAGGAACCCGAATTATAGCTACGTCATGCAAGGTTCCACGTTAGGGGTCACAGACCAAGAAAGGGATCTAGGTTTCGTCGTTGATGATACGTTGAAACCTTCTGCTCAGTGTGCTGCTGCGGCTAAGAAAGCAAATAGAATGTTAGGTATTATTAGGAAAGGAATGGAAAACAAAAATGAGGATGTTATAATGCCTATGTATTGCTCCATGGTGTGACCGCACCTTGAATATTGTGTTCAATTCTGGTCGCCGCATCTCAAAAAAGATATAGTGGAATTAGAAAAGGTGCAGAGAAGGGCGACGAAAATGATAAAGGGGATGGGAATACTTCCCTATGAGGAAAGGCTAAAGCGGCTAGGGCTCTTCAGCTTGGAGAAAAGGCGGCTGAGGGGAGATATGATAGAGGTCTATAAAATAATGAGTGGAGTTGAATGGGTAGATGTAAAGCGTCTATTCACGCTTTCCAAAAATACTTGGACTAGGGGGCATGCGATGAAGCTACAATGTAGTAAATTTAAAACGAATCGGAGAACATCTTTCTTCACTCAATGTGTAATTAAACTCTGGAATTCGTTGCCAGAGAATGTGGTAAAGGCGGTTAGCTTAGCGGAGTTTAAAAAAGGTTTGGACGGCTTCCTAAAGGAAAAGTCCATAGACCGTTATTAAATGGACTTGGGGAAAATCCACTATTTCTGGGATAAGTAGCATAAAATGTTTTGTACATTTTTGGGATCTTGCCTGGTATTTGTGACCAGGATTGGGCACTGTTGGAAACAGGATGCTGGGCTCGATGGACCTTTGGTCTGTCCCAGTATGGCAATACTTATGTACTTGTGTGTGCTATTTGAATATTTTACTGTTATAATTGTTTATTGCCTATGTCTGGGTTATACTTGGGTGAATTTCTTCAAACTGTGGTAAATAAATCCTAATAGATAAATAAATGCTACATGTATAAGTGGCATCACCCCAAATCCTGCCTCCTTTATGAATGGATAATTTTGGCCCAATAACGAGTTGTATAGACAAAATTATCCTTTCAGGTAGTCTGGATTTATTTTATTTTATTTTTTGAAAGGCATCGCCAGCAACCACATAAGTGGTTTTGAATAACGAGCCTAAAATTTTCAAAATTCCTTAAATGTCAAGCATACACTCCTACCTTAGAAGAAAGGAGCAAACTCCTTCTCGTCTACTGAGTCTGAGGGGTCACATGAGGACAAAGGAACAGAAAGGGAGCCAAAGCAAGAAAGAAACACAAGAAGAAAGGTAACAAGGGAGTGAAGGGAAAAGGAAAATAAAAGAGAGTGAATTCAGCCATCAGCAAGAGTCAGTGGCTGCACTCTGAGGTTGCCAAAACCTTGTGCTGAGAAGCCCTGCATTACACTGTGTGTACCCATCTGGCAAGCATACTGTTCAGTGTAGTTTTGCAAGTTATGACTGCAGCACCTTATGTTTTGGATTATGTTAGTAGTATTTTATGTTATATTTCTGTTAATTGATAATGTTTTGTTTTATTTATTTACTAGGAAAAAATGCCCGTTTCTGAGGGCAATGAAACGGGCGCTAGCAAGGGGCCCCCTCCCTCCGTCCCTCCGAGCTACTTGCCTTGTTAGTTCGCTGTGGCGTTTCGGTTTCAGGCCTCGAGTGTCATAGCTCCGCCCTCGACGTCATGACGTTTTGACGTGAGGGCGGTGCAGACACTCCAGGGCACACCAGATATCTCGGGCGCCTCAACTTCCGTGGAGGCTTCAGAACGTTGGGGTTGCCTTTTATATAGAGAGATTGCATTTGTATCCCACCTCTTTGCATATTAGTGTGTATGCTTTTATGGAAATCACCTAGTTTATAGGCGGGTCAGAAGTGTTTAAAATAAATAAATAAATACAATAGCAACAGTGGCCTCAAAATAATGGGAAAGGAGCCCCTGCAGAAGGGGCTTGGGTGGGAGAGGAGCTAGGTACATTTTCAGCGCTAATAAAAACTGAAACAGTAAGCATATCATTTACCTTTCTCATCTCTCTCGCCTGCTGTGTGTCTCCGTTCCACTCTCTAGCACAGTAGGCAAGCAGATTGACTTCTGCTTGTACACTGGGGCTTTCTAAATCAAAATACAAAATACCCATTAACACATCGCTTCATTTTCAGTTTCAGAGAGTCAAATGTAAATGTGTGAAATAAATGTATTCTTTACTTTTTGCTTGAAAACACAGAGTCCACCTGCAACATAAAAAACACAGCTGTCAAAGAACAGTTTGCAAATTAAGATAATGTGATAAAAGTTGCTTGTCGCAGTGACAAGCACCCTGTCATTTTCAATGCAAATTAAAGTCAACAAACAGAAATATAGATCAGGTCAATATTCAAACAGCAGCTGCATGTTTGGCACTGCGATAAATGTGTAACTGTTATTTCAAAAATATGAGAGAATTCTATATCCATTTTACATTACATAAGTACATAAGAGTTGCCCTGCTGGGTCAGACCAAGGGTCCATCTAGCCCAATATCCTGTTTCCAACAGGGGCCAGTACAGGTTACAAGTACCTGGCAGAGCCCCAAAAAGTGGCAAGATTTTGTGCTACTTAATCCCAAGGACAAGAATAATAATGGTTTATGGACTTTGCCTCCAGAATATTGTAGTCCCTGTACGCAAGTACAATGCCGTGAACAATGTCAACTTAAGGGGGCCACCACTTGTGTTACGGTTTCTTGGCAGTATGGGCAGGGTGGTTTGCCATTGCCTTCCACAGCCATCTCCTGACCGTTTAAATCAGTCTGAATATCAGGCCCATAGTGATACCTTTTTATTAGACCAGGGGTTCTCAACCCAGTCCTCAGGACACAGCATGCCAATCAGGTTTTCAGGACACCCACAATGAATATGCTTGAGAGAGATTTGAATAAAATGGAAGAGGTGCATGCAAACTTATTTCATTGTGGATATCATGAAAACCAGACTGGTTCCAATCGTCCTGAGGCTTGGGTTGAGAACTCCTGTATTAGGCTAACTTAATACATTGTTGATTAGGATTCAGGAGTTATTCTCTCTCGCTTTTGTTCCAAAGTCTGATCTGTTCTGCATTTTGGGACCTGAAGACGGAAATGTTAGTTCCCAAGAGCTAGTCAAGGATTTATTAAGGTACTCCAATAAAATGTTAACATCTATTCCTGTTCATTTAAATGAACTAAGTACAGCAATGGCAGCTTTTTAAGCACAATGCCAATGAAGAAACTTACCATTTTAGTAACCGCTGTCTGCAGTACCACACAGTGGAAAGAAGAGATAATGCTAATAGTCGGAGTGGTCCATTCACTTTTCCCCACAGAATGGTAAAGACAGAGTGGATGTATGTGGTCCAGTGTGGGACTGTACTTCGATCTGAAATCAAAGAGTAATGAACGTATGGTTACACTTTATCCTCTCAAGATGGGCTGAGTGAATTTCTTCAAAAAGGCAGTAAATAAATCCTAATAATAATAATAAAAATAATGTTGCTACCCAACATCAGCAATTTAAGCTGCTGCTTTGTACTGGATTTTTTTTTTGCTGTCTTTTGCAGTTTTTCACCTTTTCTTTATGAAAACTGCCTCAAGATAACAAAACAAATGGAGATGAAGTCTAGCAGCTAAAATGGAGGACTAAGAGCTAGGAAATCAGGGTTCAAATCTTGCTTTTCCCAATGGTGGTCCTGATCTTGAGCACGTCATTTCACCATTCATTGTCTCAGGCATAAATTTAGGCCCTTATTTATCAGACCCAGGATAAAATAGCACATTTATGGGCTATTTTACTGGAGAACATTTTACCACTTACACACAGTATCTCAGTATTATAGATTACTAGGAAAAAATGCCCGTTTCTGAGTGCAATGAAACAGGCGCTAGCAAGGGGCCCCCTCCCTCCGTCCCTCGGAGCTACTTGCGTTACTTGTTCGGGATTCGCGTTGGCCTCGCGTTTCGGCCCTCGAGTGTTATAGCTCCGCCCTCGACGTCATGACGTTTTGACGCGAGGGCGGTGCAGACACTCCAGGGCACACCGGATATCTCGGGTGCCTCAACTTCCATGGAGGCTTCAGAACATTGGGGTTGCCTTTTATATAGAGAGATAATTATAGTATTATAGATTAGTGAACAGCTAGGAATATCATAGAGTCCTGGCCACTGCAATGCAATGATAGCAGGCTCAGGTCTTCAAAGCTGGACCTCAGATTTATTTAAAAAATAATAATTGCACCTCTACCCATTTTCTTCCAGCAAATCTAACCCACCCCCAGTCCTAGGAAAGCTTTCATATTTCTCCCAGTAAACCTTTATTTTTTTTAATAGAAGCTCCCTCTGACAGAACTCCCCCCCCCCCCTCCATTCCAATCCTGTTTACTTTTAATTACACAGTAGGTGCCACCCTCTCTCCCACCCTCCCCAACCTCTGGTACTTGTAGTGTGATTCCAGGTTGGCTATTGTGTGAACCTAGGTGGGCTGTCACTTTTAAGAGACTTTTTACTCATGCAGTAGTTCCTGTATGGAATTCACTACCTTCATAAATTTGGATGGAAACTCAGTATTTAAGATTTAGGAAATTTGTGAAAACTTGTCTCTTTTCTCGTTGTTATATTTAAATTTGTGATTTTGCTTTAACATAGGTTATTGTATATTTTGATTTTTATTCTTTTGTATTATATGTCATGAGCTTCCTTTATGTAAACCATTCTGAGCCTTTGGGTCAACATGGTATATAAGATTTCCTATGTTATGTTATCTTTGGTTACTCCTGCCCCGGTGGTTTCCTTATCAAAATTGGTATCCTCCAGGCCGCCCCATGTAAGCCGCATTGAGCCTGCCATGAGTGGGAAAGCACGGGGTACAAATGTAACAAATAGTCTTGCAGTACTATTGCTAGGGGTCAGGCTGCCAAATAAGGAACTGCTTCAAGGGTACACTGGTTGTCTATGTACTGTTGCTTGCTCCCTGGGACCACTGGTTTTCGCATTAGTAGGATAACGTGTTGGGGGGGGGGGAGGGAGGAAAGGTAATATCACCTCTTGAGGTGCTGCTCTCACCAAATAATGCAGGTTCTGAAGTTTACCACAAGTTGCTTTATTCATTTTTCATAAAGCTAAGCTGCTTTCCATGCATCTGCATGCTTCACTGTTCATTATTATTTAAGGTGTGTGGCTAGACTTCTTAGATAGTTCCCTGTCCAAAAAGGGCTTACAAACTGCTGTAGCTGAGTATAACTTTGCCTTGAGCTCAGATTTGGAAAGGCAAGCAATTAAACCCCAAATCCAATGGTTACACTTCAGGAAGCAGGTGAAAGCTTGACTCTTCAACCAGGCCTTTAATGGAAGAAGTAAGTCTCGCTCACACACACAAGGAGTGACACATGCTGCACATACTGCAGCGGGACATGTTTATCCACTCCTACCCTAGCAGAGATAATATTTAACCTCTCTCTGACCTCATATACAACTTTCTTTAAATTAGTCACCTTACTTTCTAACTCTTCCTACTTTCTTACCTATCTATATGTTCCATCTTTGCTTTATCCTTCACTATCAATTAAAATGTTCTATTATGTATTGTGTTGACATTGTATTTGAATATTTTTACTGCTGTAATTGCCTATTGCTCATGTTTGATCTAGTCTTTATTATTATTATTTATTTAATAACATTTCAAATTTTCCAACCAAGAAATATCTTGTACAGCAAAGTATAGCTATCCAACATAATTAATTAGTTTTTTCTTCTTAAACATTAAAGATGTCCATTAAGGGAAGGGGAATTGGACTTATATACTGCCTTTTCCAACTACATTCAAAGTGGCTTACATATTATATACAGGTACTTATTTGTACCTGGGACAATGGAGGGTTAAGTGACTTGCCCAGAGTCACAAGGAGCTGCAGTGGGAATCGAACCCAGTTCCCCAGGATCAGTCTGCTGCACTAACCACTAGGCTACTCCTCAAGCTTAACTCAAGTCCACAACTGCTGATCCAAGATTACATATAGTAGAGTAAAAAAAAAAAAAAAAAGGAAAATTTTTTAGATAGAAATTTAGCTCTGATATACTAGGAAAGCCCCCTTTTAAATTAGAGCTATTTACCCCACGGTCCATTTGCCTGCAAGAAAAACAGTGAGTTGGGAAGGTTCGAAAAAGACATATTTTGCATCTTGATACCTAACTACACATTTACAGGGATATCGCACGTAAAATGTAGCTCCTATCTGAAGTACACCTGGTTTAAGTAAAACAAATTGTCAACGTTTCTTTTGGGTTTCCCTTGTTACATCTGGGAAAATTTGAACTTTGAAGCC
This sequence comes from Microcaecilia unicolor, assembly GCF_901765095.1. NCBI lineage: Eukaryota > Metazoa > Chordata > Amphibia > Gymnophiona > Siphonopidae > Microcaecilia > Microcaecilia unicolor. The sequence goes on along the minus strand of NC_044031.1, from coordinate 375,874,772 downwards.
CAGAAACGTTTTTTTTTGTCTGTTTTTGAAAAATAATTTCAACATCCAGTCTTTATCTAGCACAAGGGTAACAGTTACAAGCAATGTTGAAGATGAAGCAAACTCAGTGTCCAAGGACTCCAAAATATCCGAAATATTCAAAAGTAAATTATCCTGAACCAAGTCTTTTTGCTGATCCTCTAAAAATTCTTTTTTTTCTGGCAAGTAATACACTTGGGAAAACGGAGGTGTATTGTCTTTAGAAACCCCTAAGATTTCTTTAATATAATGTTTTAACATCTCTCTAGGAGATATAGAAAAAAAATCTTTGGAAAGTTAAAAAAACGTACATTATTAGCTCTTGTTATGTTCCCCGTGTCTCTATCTTCCTACGGAGATCGGTTGTATCTTTAATTATAACTTCCTGTATCTTTTGTATATTTTCCATTTCTTTCTCCTGTTTTTCAACTCATCCCTTAAATTGCTTAAATTCAGAGTCAACTATTTCCAACATTTTATCTTGCGAGACAATTCATTGTTCTAATTTTTGAACTTGAGGACATAGTTCTCTACCCATTAGAACCCAAAGAGTGTCCAAGGTCACTTCAGCTGGTTTGCTACTCAGAAAACAAGAAACTTGTGAGGAAGGCATCTAGTCTTGTACCTGAGGACTTACTTCTTGCTCACTGTCTGCTGCAATCGGAACGCTCACATTTGATGAAATTCCCGCTGTATCAAGCCGTGGGTCCGGAAAAACCGTCACCCCCTTGTCCGACGCTGGCTGGTTAGGGGCCTTTCAGTGTTGGGTCTTCTCCATGCTTCCCTGCAGTGGAGACCTCATCACCGACAGCAGCAAACTGCTGATTAGTGGCTGTGATGGGGGAGCTCTACTGTCGGGGCTCAAGGTGACTTCCAGCCCAAGAGACGCCACCGGATCTCCACTCTCTCCAGACATCTCAAGCAGGCTTCCTCCCGACTGCACTGGGTTTCCCGGCCTCACCACAAAGGACTCTAGAGAACCGAAGACCTGCGGGGGTGGTTGCAGTGAGGCTCCAATCGCCGACTTTTCCCTATGCTTCGGCATCGCGGACACTGAGAACAAGCAGGAGAGGCTCAGCGTGTATCAGATGCGTGTTGCCATCTTGGATCTGTTTGATCTATTCTTACTGTACACCGCCTTGAGTGAATTCCTTCATAAAGGCAGTAAATAAATTCTAATAAATAGTTGGCATCCTCCCTCCGGGGTCCAGCAGACCAGAGACTGGAAAATGAATCTTCTATGCTGGATCCACACAGCACTGGGATCAAATGACACTGTCCTCCTTGCACAGGATTTTTAAAGGTGCCTTTATACTCTTCATGTACAGATTGCCATTGGTTCTCAACTCTATTATTTGGCCCTGGCCAATAGGTCTGTTTTCAGACTATCCTAAAGAATAAGGATTGGGTTCAAGAATTTGACAGATTTCATTTCATTTATTATATTTATATCCCATGTACCTACAAATTTTAGGCAGGTAACAATCAGCAAACAATAAAAACAAACACAAAAAAATGTTTCCATATAAAAGTACTCCCTAAGACCTATTGCCCCTACTTAAAACCACAGGTAAATAAGTGGATCTTCAGTTTCTTTTGAAACTCCACCAAATCAATTACTAATCGCATCCTCACAGGAAGAGCATTCCAGGTTTGTACACCTGCAACTGAAAAGTCCTGTGCTCGTGTACCCAATTTGTGAAGTAACTGCAAAGAAGGGTAATCCAACCATTGTTGGGGACTAGAGCATAAGGGCAACAGAAGATTATGCCAATACAATATCATGTCCAATTCTGTGGAACATTCTGTGTGCAGTACTCCGAACACCTGAGGCTGAAGTAACAATCTAAATTGTACACAAAATCTCAATGGCAGCCAGTGAAGATAACACAAAATAGGGGTTACATGATCCCACCATCTACTTCCTGAAATAAGTCAGACGGCTGCATTCTCCACAAACTGAAGTAGACACAGTGATCATTCTGGAAGTCCTATATACAAAGAATTACAAATCAAACGTTGGTGTCATCAATGCTTGTACCAATGTCTGAAAATCCAAAGCCCTAAAGCACAGTTTTAAATCCTGCAATACACGGGAGGTCAAAGACAGACAGTTTTAGCAACTTGCATAAACTGTGCCCACACAGACAATTCTGCATCCAAAAGCCACTCTCAAAAAGTTGACTGCTACTCGCAAAGGCACAGACACACCCTTAATAGTGTAACCCCCCCTGGCACACCTCTGGCTCAGTTTCATCCTGGGGTTTCGCTCACACCACCTGGGACCAGAGTCACACAAACAGAATACGTCTGCCACCGACACGGCTCGCAGTGTCTTCATCACTCAAGCTGGGCGCAGGCCAGGCCGGAATAAATCCGGTAGGCTGAGGGTACTCTTTTTCTCTGGGCACTTTCACTTAAAAAAAACAGTCAGAAGTCTCAACTGCAAAAACTTCTACTTTACTAACAGTAACTTGAAAAAACAGTTCATAAACTTGTCAGCTTGGTCCGTATAATTCAGGGTGTTTTTCTTCAGATAGTCAGCACAGCGCAAAACATAGTCTCCACATAAGAGTGGAGGAGTGGCCTAGTGGTTAGGGTGGTGGACTTTGGTCCTGGGGAACTGAGTTTGATTCCCACTTCAGGCACAGGCAGCTCCTTGTGACCCTGGGCAAGTCACTTAACCCTCCATTGCCCCATGTAAGCCGCATTGAGCCTGCCATGAGTGGGAAAGCGCGGGGTACAAATGTAACAAAAAAATAAAAATAAATATCATCAGGGCTTTCACCTGACAGTTCAGTTCTATCTTAAATCTATCTGCAACCAAAGCAAGCACAGCAATCTCCTCTATGTGCAACCAGGGTATCAGCACTGCACTAATCACCATCAGTCCTCAATCATTGCCACATGGCCTCTTCAGTTGTTCTTTATCCCATCCACAGCAGGGGGTCATTCACATATGCAATGAAAGTCCTGCCAGAACTGAGGCAAACCTGGTCCCACTTCTACCTGGGATGTATTGTTCCCCAGGCACTCCTTGTTCCCAGTTCGGAAAATCCCTGCGGTGTGGGCACTTTCTGCCTTGTACAGAGGCTTCCAAACAGTACACTTGCAAATTTCTCCTGTCTTGGTACCTAGTACTTCTCCATTGGTGCTATGGGTCTTGGTGGGGGTGGGCTACCAAAGACCAGAAGTTTCTCTAAGCAATTTCTTTTATTAACTTCTCTGTCCTTCCCTCATGGGCTGGGCTTCACTCTGATTCTCTCCCCAGGCTGTCAACAGCAGCTCTGTCACCTTAGTGACCACCCTGAAAATCTTTCCTCCCATCCTTCAGGCATGGGCATTTTCAGGGGGGGGGGTCACAATATCAATCTGAAACAGTGGCATGAAAGACTTGTTTCCATATATAACTGATGCTTTTGTCTTTTTTTTTTTTTGTTACATTTGTACCCCGCGCTTTCCCACTCATGGCAGGCTCAATGCGGCTTACATGGGGCAATTCTGGAAATTGATTGCCAAACCATTCTTGGCCAACCACATTCAAGTTAGCCTATTGCTCAGCTACAACTTTCACTCCCACTTGAAAAGGAACAATCAGAAATATATCAAAACAAAAACTAGAGACCTACCATGTTTCCCCGAAAATAAGACCTACTCCGAAAATAAGGCTTACCGGAGTTTTGCTACAAATTTGTATTATAAGGCCTCCCCCGAAAGTAAGACCTACCTGAAGCAGTGCCACCGAGAGCCGGACAAAGGCTGCCGCTGCCGCCTCCGAGGTCGCCGCCCACCCCCCCCTCCACCCGCCCTCCATCGCTCCCGGAACTACCAGTACCTGAAACGCTTCCTTTCACCTTCCTTCGCAAGTTCGGAGCAAGCAGCAGCAGGGCAGGCCACTCCTTCCTTCCGTGTTCCGCCCTCGCCTGACGTAACGTAACGTCAGGCGAAGGCGAGGCACAGAAGGAAGGAGAGGTCTGCCCTGCTGCTGCTTGCTCCGAACTTGCGAAGGAAGGTGAAAGGAGGCATTTCAGGTTGGGAGTGACGGAGGGCGGGTGGAGGGGGGGCCCGGTGACCTCGGTTGGGGGGGCGACCTTGGGTGGGGGTGGCGACCCCGATGTTTCCCCGAAAAAAAATAAGACCTCCCCTGAAAATAAGACCTAGCGGGTCTTGGGGAGGGAAAATTAATATAAGACAGTGTCTTATATTCGGGGAAACACGGTAGATCTCGAAGTACCCTATACAAAGGAGCAATTCTCATTTGCCGACATTGATCCAACGAAAAGATACTAAAGCATGAGAATAGCGCTCCACTCATCCCCAATATAGAGTGTATCACCGTATCAAAAGCAGCTGCAATATCCAAAAACAGAACATAACCAGTCAGCGCTTGGCAATGTGGCTGTGCTGCCAATTACCACCGGGAACAACTCCAACGGTAGAAAATAGAAAATTATTATTTTCTACCTTAGGAAAGGGTGCGTGCCAACTTTGGAATTACGACCGGGCATCCGTGCTACCCCGGTGGTAGTGTCGATTTAATGCGAGCTACCCAACATTAGCCCTACCACAGCTTAGTAAAAGGGCCCCTTAGTGCAGGAAAACAACTATGTACATGGTTTTGTTTTTTCAAAACTACACGTGATCTTTTAATTAGAAAAAGCATCTGTAGAAAAAGTAGGTGTAATCTGTGCATGGCTGCTTTATAGATAAGACATTTTCAAAGTCTCAACGTCTGGCTCATTGCAAGTACGTTTTCAAAGCTGAGCTCCTAAAGTTATGCCACATTTTGGCCTTTTTAGCTGAATTTAGGGGCTTATAAATTATGCTTAATAATTTAGGCTTGCCATTCATTTGTCTAGATTTATGAGCTTACCCCATCTTACATCCTCCCCTGTTGCCACCCACTTTTATGCTCCTGAATGTGTACACAGACAGACAGACATAAGCATTACTTACAAAAGCAAAACCCACAAAAAGGTTGGGATTGATTTTTCTTTTTAAAGCCTGCTGTTGGGGCGGATGGACCATTCAGGCAACTGGGCAGTGCCCGAGGCTCTGCCCAGTTGCCCGCTGCCACTGCACACTACACCCCCCCCCCCCAGTCCTACCTTGAAGGGCCATGGTGGTCTAGTGGCTTCTGTGGGGGGGGGATGGGGGCAGGAAAGAAGTATTTTAGAAATGGCTGCTGAGACTTTCTGTGGCAGTCTTGGCCACCATTTTGAAAACACAGTGGCACCGGGCAGAATAGTGGTAGTGGGTAGGAAAGAGTGAGGTTCTTTCTTACCCCCGAAGAAGCCACTAGACCACCAGGGCCCTTCAAGGTAGGACTGCAAAGGGCTCACTGAGGCTCAGGAGATTGTGGTGTGTGGGAGGGGCGGCAGCTGCGGTGGGAGGGGGGCAGATCATCCTCACTGCCCGTGGGCCCAGATCACTGTCAGTCCACCCCTGGCCTGCTCTATAGAAGTACCTGTTTTACTTTCTCCAGATTAAGAGAGGAAGTTATCAACATAGGCTACTGTTAAGACAGGTTATTAGTAACTAGGACTCATTGTGTAAAATAGGACCTGTGCTACAATAGCATGAGTTAGTGGTAAAATAACATATCTTTAACAGTAGCCCACATTGATAATTACACTCTTACATTTATAAAGTAATAGGACCAAAATGAAGATCTCTTGACCATGTTATTTAGTGAAAAAAATGAGTTGAAGACATGTCATCCAGCCTGTTGCACTAATTTCCAACATTGGCTGATGCGGCTGTCAGCATGCTGGCATTATCTTTAATGAGAATAGCACGCCATGCTGTTTGCTCTCTAAACAAAGTGAGTGAATGGCATATGGAGACATTTGGGCTCATTTTCAAAAGAGGACGTCCATCTTTCGACATAAATCAGAAGATGGACATCCTTCTCCCAGTGCACTACAAATGCTGGCTCCTCCCACGTCCAAATGGCTTGCATTAGGACGTTTTTGACATGGACGTCTTTGGTTTCAAAAATCGCCGAAAGTTAGAAACATCCATGTCTAGGGACGTCCAAATTTAAGGATTTGGACATCCCTGACTGTATTTTCGAAATGAAAGATGGATGTCCATCTTGTTTTGAAAATACAGGTTTCCCCGCCCCTGGATTTCGCCGTTTTGCAAGGACGTCCAAATTGCAACTTGGACGTCCCTTTCAAAAATGCCTCTCATTATGTACTAAAGCACTTTGCCCACAGACCCAAAATGGAGGGGGGTGCATGGAACTCAGAGGGCAGGGGACGAGAAGGAGGGAGGGGGTCCTGAAACTCTACCGGGAGAGAGGGGGGCCTGGAACTGGAAGGGGAGGGCCGGTCCTGGAACTGGAAGGGGGTCCTGGAACTCAAAGGAGATGGAGGCAGGTAGGGTGACATGGAACTCAGAGGGAGGGAGGCAGGTAGGGGGCATGGGACTCGGAGGGAGGGAGGCAGGTAGGGGGCATGGGACTCGGAGGGAGGGAAGGAGGCAGGTAGGGGAGCATGGAACTCGGAGGGAGGGAGGCATGGAACTCAGAGGGGAGGGGGGCTGGAACTTGGAGGAGAGAGAGAGGGAGGGAGGGAGGGGGCCCTGGAACCTTGCTAGCGCCCGTTTTATTTCTGTTGGAAACGGGCCTCTTTTACTAGTTATTTTATAAAACAGCTTAACTTGTTTGAATTAATTATACTGCTTCCAAAAGGTTAATAACGTCCTATAGCACCAAAGGGCACAACTGCCTTGCTGCTACCTGTACAAATTGATTCACACACACACTGTAAACCTAACATGAGGCCATGTAGCCCTACAACAGAAGACCGGGCATCCTGTAGTCAATTCACTGTTCTTTGCGGCTTCCTCTGCCCCATTAGCACACGCCAGATTCATGTGTGGCTGGCAGCTGGCACTCGAGTGGTCTTGCTCTTGCTACCACAATCAAGATGCCCTGAGCTGTCGGCCCAGCACAGCTTTTATATCCCTTCAGGATCACTGGCCTTTCCAGATCAAACAAGCCACAGGGCAGTGACTGTACTTCAAAGTCTGGACAGGCTATCTCGCCAGTTCAAGAATACATTTGGTTTGGTTATATTAAAAAAAAAAAGCAAGCTATAGTTTGGAGTTGCCTAATTTTGTGTAACCCCTCTTTTAATTATTTCCCACAGAAAGAGGGTTCACAGGGTTCCAGGTTCTCATTTTCCTGAGCTGATGGGGAAAACCAGAAGTGGATAGTCTAATGGGGGAAGATCAATACATTCTCAGACTCAAGGCATAATATTTCGAATAAAGAAGAAACAGTAGAGGAATGGATGTGGTGTTCCAAAAATAAAAATCTTTGCTGAATAAACTTCTCTAGCCATCTGCTCAAGTTCCTCTGTCTACTGCACTGGTAACATCTAGAAACACAAGACTGACTGATGCCTTTCTCAAAGACACCACCTCCCAGAGGGATGCGACACCATTGTGGAATCTCTCCCTGAAGGATCCTCCACTAGAAAGGGGTTTACCCTGGTCTCTCTCCTCCCAACATAATCTGCTTCAAACCTGACCACCCTCCTCCCCCCCCCCCCAAAAAAAAAACAACATAATTTGGACTCCCTTATACATACATGGAATCCAACCACTAGAACACTCCTTAAGGACAGCATCCCACCAGTGGCTCAGTCCAGAGACTACGGTACTCTACGATCCTTGTGCTGCCCTCTGGAGAAGAATAGGTCCTCCTTGTTCCTTATGCTACCCAAGGGGGAATTATAGGAATCTAAGTAAGGGCAACTAGAGATGTAATTAAATTCTCTTTGTTTTTTGGCCACTGCCACACACTGGGCAGAAGATTTCAGCATATTGTCCACGATGACAGCTAGATCTTTTTCTTGGATGCTGACTGCTAAGGTGGAACTTAGCATCAAATAACTATGATTTGCCTTATTCTTCCCAATGTACATCACTTTGCATTTGTCCACATTAAATCTCATCCGCCATTTGACTGCTCAGTCTTCCAACTTCCTAAGCTCTTCCTGCAACTTTTCACAATCCACATGCATTTTAACAACTTAGAATAGTTTTGCGTCGTCTGCAAATTTTATCACTGCAATCCTATTCTTACATCTTTTGTGCAATTGAAGGAGGATGGTAATCTTCTGAATATACAGGTTTTCAAATATCTCCAACTGAGACGCTCTCTATTAGCCACGATGGGCTCCATACATAGACCCAAGCTATATGGCTACAGGAGGCTGTGCCTGAACACCATTGCACTACAATGATTTCTTATTTTTGGAGAAAGCTTAACAATAATGAAGATATTCTGCAAAGAGTGAAAAAATGGTGCTGGTTCAACTTTTCAGATAAAGAATGGTTGGAAATAATAGCTACTACAACCATTGCCAAAGAGAGAGCTAAGCCTGCTATTAAACAAAAAAACCCACTTATAAATAGTATCTGATGGGTCACATGTATTGCATAATTCAATTTCAATAGCACAGCAGTACTTCTCGGCTTTTTGGCTAAGATCAAATGTAAGATCTGTGTCACGTGCTGAAGATGGTCAACAGCAAAACCAATTAGTCATGCCGAGCCATCGTGAAACAACACATGAACATACTAGGCATGTTATTTTTAGTGTGCAGGGGCCTTATCTTTGGATCTCATTTCCTGTCCTTCTCCGTCTTCAGATATCACTTGATCGATTTAAAACTGACCTTAAGAAATACCTTTTTAAAGATGCATATGAATAAGTTTCCATTATTCCCAGCAGGCATAAGAGAAATACCTTGGAAGGTACTTGTAGCGTTTCCCTTTTGTTCTTTCCCTCCCCCCCCCCCCCCCCCCCGTCCTATCAATTATTGTAGTTCTCCCCCTGCCATAATATTCATGTCTATGTTTTGACTACAATGTCTATTTTCTAATGTTTTTTAGATTGTAAGCTGCCCTGAAGATACCCCAAAGGGCGGGATAGTAAAACTTAAATAAACTTGAAACTTGATGGTCCCTTCTTGGACCTTCGACAGATACAGAAAACCTATATAACGTGAAGGCCATGGTGAAAATAACATTTAGAAATCTTAGGTATCAGCTAAAGCTTTTGTGTTTTGATGATAGTGTACACCTGTGGTTGTATGGTTTAGTGATTTTTTATGTATGTTTTTAATTGTAACCTGCCTGGGAATAGGCAGCTAGAAAGGATTTAAATAAATACAAAAGTAAAATAACATTTATTTTGTCTTGCCTATTTTGCTCTTTATTTTTTATAACACAGATAGAGAGGGTAATACAGCATACATAGAAAGTATACACACAAAAAAACAACACTGGGCCTTCAAGACTGGGACAATTGAAGTTCTTTATTGATGAGTGACCCGACGCGGGCCGTGTTTCGGCGTTAAACAACACCTGCCTCGGGGTCAAAGAATAGCTCTATAGCATACACGTGGTGTAAGTTCGATGCCCCAGAAATGAATAGTTGTAATCGCAGTTCGCCGCACTTGCGAAAATAGAGCTCTGTCAGCGTTTTTGTATAAATGAGAAGGCTCTCTACAAAGCTCTATTTTCGCAAGTGCGGCGAACTGCGATTACAACTATTCATTTCTGGGGCATCGAACTTACACCATGTGTATGCCATAGAGCTATTCTTTGACCCCCGAGGCAGGCGTTGTTTAACGTCGAAACACGGCCCACGTCGGGTCACTCATCAATAAAGAACTTCAATTGTCCCAGTCTTGAAGGCCCAGTGTTGCTTTTTTTGTGTCTGTGCTCTTTATTTTTAAAAATATATTTATATTTAATATTTTTTAATTTGAGGTTTTTCCTCGTATTTTTCTCTTTCTAAACTTTCCCCCTTTCATCTCCAGGGACCCTTCCTTTCAGTACTCCCACGTACACTCCATCCCTCCCATCTGAGCTCACTGACAGCAGACACTGATTCTCCTTGGACAGGCCACTGCAGTGTGGTAGAACCCGGATCCTGCAACTGCCAAAACGTTCAACTTTCTCACCTTGCATCCAAACCAAAGTTTCAGCGTGCTTGTCTGACATTGCTGTCTGGATGTCTCAACGCCACCTGAAATTAAACATGACCAAAACCGAGCTTCTCATTTTTCCCCCCAAACCCACCTCCCTACTCCCCCCGTTTTCTATTTCTGTTGATGGCTCTCTCATTCTCCCTGTCTCCTCAGCTCGAAACCTTGGGGTCATCTTTGACTCTTCTCTCTCCTTCTCTGCTCATATCCAGCAGATCGCCAAGACCTGTCGTTTCTTTCTTTTCAACATCCGTAAAATCCGCCCCTTTCTTTCCGAGCACTCTACCAAAACCCTCATCCACACCCTTGTCACCTCTCGTTTAGACTACTGCAATCTGCTTCTTGCTGGCCTCCCACTTAGTCACCTCTCCCCGCTCCAATCGGTTCAAAACTCTGCTGCCCATCTCGTCTTCCGCCAGGGTCGCTTTACTCATACTACCCCTCTCCTCAAATTGCTTCACTGGCTCCCTATCCGTTTTCGCATCCTGTTCAAACTTCTTCTACTAACCTATAAATGTACTCACTCTGCTGCTCCCCAGTATCTCTCCACACTCGTCCTTCCCTACACCCCTTCCCGTGCACTCCGCTCCATGGATAAATCCTTCTTATCTGTTCCCTTCTCCACTACTGCCAACTCCAGACTTCACGCCTTCTGTCTCGCTGCACCCTACGCCTGGAATAAACTTCCTGAGCCCCTACGTCTTGCCCCATCCTTGGCCACCTTTAAATCTAGACTGAAAGCCCACCTCTTTAACATTGCTTTTGACTCGTAACCACTCGCCTCCACCTACCCTCCTCTCTTCCTTCCCGTTCACATTAATTGATTTGATTTGCTTACTTTTTGTCTATTAGATTGTAAGCTCCTTGAGCAGGGCCTGTCTTTCTTCTATGTTTGTGCAGCGCTGCGTACACCTTGTAGCGCTATAGACATGCTAAATAGTAGAAGCAGTAGTATCCGGGGCCTATAGGCATCTCATTCATTGGGATTTTAAGCGCGCAGGTGACCTGGCAACTGGAGATTTTTTTTCCAGCCCTGAATGAAGGATTAGTAACACTCAGCCACTTAACCTACTGGGAGCACAAAATCATTTTGACCCTGACCAAGCACGAGGATTAATCTTCCCCTTTAAAAATATGCATTGCTTCTCAGTCTACTGTAAAAGTCCCATAAAAAAGAGTTGAAAAAATTTTGTTTGCAATCTTTTTTCATTAAAATGAAGTGTAAGCACTGATCTTGAGCTAAAGACAATATTTTCTTGCCCTTTTTACAGAGACTGACAACATGGCCAGCCATGAGTATGGACATAAATACTTGGGCTCTTACCAAACCAAAAGGATTAAATGCAGTACTGTGTATATTTTGTGTGTATATAGAGAGATTTTTAATGTTTGTGAAAGTCATCACACTCTTGTACATTTTTTGTATTTTGCTGTCTAAAAAAATACAGCTCAAAATACATTAAAGCAGGAGTTTCATTGATATACAAAACATAGACACACTTTCAATGTGAAAGAACAATTACAGAAATATTCAAAACATAATTAAGATTAAGCAACCCAAAAGCCAACATCATAAACCCTTACACTCCTTGACTCAATACTTGGTAGAAACCTCTTTTATAGCAAGAAAAGACAGGAGGAGTTCAGGGTAAGTGTCTGCCAACTTTGCATAGTGGGTTGATGCAGTTTTTATGCTTTCTTCATGGCTCACTCTCTTGCAGGGTGGCTTTCGATCAGAGCCTTCAAATTTTGGCATAGATTTTCTATTGGATTCAGGTCTAGGCTTTGACTGGGTCACTCAAGGCCATTCACTTTCTTCTTGCTGAGCCACTCCATTGTTGCTTTTGCATTGTGTTTAGCATCGTCTTGTGGAAAGATGAATCTTTTCCCCAGTCCCAAGTCAACAGCAGACTGGAACAGGCTCTCCTTTGGAATCTGCCTGTACTTTGCATCATCCATCTTTCCCTTGATGTTCACCACCTTCCTGTCTCTGCTACTGCAATGTATTCCTATAACTTAGTGCTACCACCATCATCTTTTACTGTAGAGATGGTGTTAGCATGGTGATGTGCTGTGTTTGTTTTAAGTCATAATTTCACTTAGCACTGAGATCAATAAGTTCCACTTTGATCTCATCAAACCACAACACCTCCCCCTAAACTAGACTGAGGGCGTGTGCTGGATGTGGTCTACCTAGATTCAGCAAAATGTTTGATACTGCTTGTCACAGGATGCTCATGAATAAACTGAGCAGTCTGAGGTTGGGACTCAAGGAATAGAATAAATTAAGAAAACAGTACCACTGGAAACACATTGAAGTATTAGAAAATCATTGAATAATAGATGACAGAGGGTGGTAGTAAATGGAATTCACTCAGAAGAGGTGAGAAAATGAATGCCTTGGGGATCCATCCTGGGACCAACTAGGTTCAATATCTCTGCGAGTGATATTTCCAAAGGATTAGATGACAAAAAGATTTGCAACAGAGTGGAGGAAGAAGACAATGTGCGAACGGAACTACAAAAACCAGAAGTGTCATCTAATTCCTGGCAATTAAAATTTAATATGAAGAAGTGCAGGATGATGCAGTTGGAGTACAGAAATCCAAAAGGAGCTGTATGCAATAGAAGGAAAGAGGCTGATTTACAAAGACCAGGAGAGAGACCTTGGGGTGATAGTGTCCGAGGATCTCAAGATAGCAAAACCGACACGATGATGGCTGTAGCCATGAAAACGCAAGGCTGCATAGAGAAGGGTATAACCAGCAGAAGGGAGGTGATGTTAAAGTCATTGGTGAAGACTCCTTTAAAGAGTACTGCATTTAGTTTTGGAGATCGTATCTTGCTAAGAATAAGACGACAGTGGAAGCAGACTAGAGAAAAGTGACAAAAATGGTATGCGGTTTGCTCAGAACATATATGGGAAGAAGACCTATAAATGTATACCCTAGAAGAGTGAAGAGATATGATACAGATGTTTAAATATTGGAAAGCTATTAACGAACAAGTAATCTTTTCCCAAAAAAAGGGAATTTGTAGAACTAGATGGCATGAAACGAGGCAGCAAGGAGGTAAACTTAAAAGCAAGATCAGGAAATACTTTTCATGGAAAGGGTGGTGGAGGCCTAACCACTCTACTGAGTAGTCTGGATGGACTATACTGACCTTTATCTGCCATCATATTACTATGAGAGCAATTCTATAACAGTGTGTCTCTATTTAGGTGTCCCGGGGCATTCTATAAAGGAACCTAGTCATCTATATTCCATTAGAGAATCCGGTATAGACATACCTAACATTTAGGCACTGGTCTGGTCTAAGTGGAAATCCCTACATGCAGGCAGGGACACAAGTTAACTGACAGTATTCTGTAACTTACATGAGTACGTGGGCGCCCTGCCTATGTGCCGCCCATACTCCCCCCCCCCCCCCCCCAGTGCACATAAGCGCTATGTAAATTCAATGGGTACTTGCAGAATAGTGCTTAGACAGCATTCTGGCATATACACACATAAATGCACACATACATGCTAGTATGCTAAACATTTACATGCATAACGTGTGCATAAACATGTATACCTAGGCTACAGAATTGCCCCATAAGATGCAGTGACTCCCTACGTGGTTTTTTGGAAATGTTAAGCAGCACATCTTATGGCTTTTCTTCAGCAGAGGCTTTCTTCTTGCCACCCTGTGAGAGGCATTTTTGATAGGACGTTTAAATCTGACTTTGGACATTTTGCTCAAAAGTTTTAAAATCCAAGTGAGAAATATAGCAATTTTTGAAACAGTAAAATGTTTGTTTCAAAAATGGTGATTTGCTAGATGTTTTTGAGCTCAGTGCGTTGATCCTTTTTTACTATTTACCGTACAAAATCAAGCATTTGGGATGTATGGGAGGGGGAGGCCCAGAATTCTTAGTAGACTGGTCACACAGACATCCCAGCAGAGCTGTGGGACACCCTGGGGGCATTGCTGTGGAATTCATAAGTCTAACAGGTAGAGTGGAATATGGACCTGGGTCCCCTTCTCTACAGTGCACTGCACCAACCACTAGGCTACTCGAGTGACCTGCTATAACATTTGATGCTGTTATAGAGCTAAGTATGCATTGTTTCTTTCACATCTTTGGGGAGTGGTTGGGGGGTCAGTGAAGGTTCTTAGCCCATTATAAACCATAAAGCTGTATGTCTCTGTTGATTACCCCACCCCTCACCTATCCACACCCATCCTGTTAGAATATCAATGATATGCTTTGATGTCCCCATGCATACCTCCGACCCACCCCCATCCTCCCACTCTGTCAGACTGTCATAGTAATGCTTGAATGTTTTCACTTATATACATTGGCATCTATCCTTAGAAATCTCAAGGCAGGTTTGAGATTGGGGAATGGGAGTAAAGGGCAAGCAATGATGGAGAGTGCAAGAAGGTACATAAGGAATGATAAGGGATGCTAAGTAAGGGTGAGTGCATCTGAAAATAGGGTTCAATGTACCAGATACAGCATCTTATTTATTGTAAAAATCCTATATCCCACCTATCCACACTCCTATGCAGCTTGCAGAAAATATACATAGGTGCTCATTTTCAAAGCATATAGACTTACAAAGTTACGTGGAGGGGCATTTTCATATGACATCTAAATCTGACTGTGGACGTTTTGCTGAAAATGTCCAGCAATCAAGTAGTGAAAATGACCATTTTCAAACCAGAAAAACATCTATCTTTTTTCTTTGAAAATGACAATTTCCTAGACATTGTTGAGCTTAGTATGTCTATCTTTTTTAACCTAAAAAAAAAAGTGTCCAAGAGCTCTGTTTACTAAGGTGCATTAGTGTTTTTAGAACATGCTTAAAATTAGCACGGGCTAACACTAGAGACACCCATATGAGTTTCTCTAGTGTTAGCGTCTGCTAATTTTTAACATGTGCTAAAGATGCTAGTGAGGCGAGTTGAATAAGCTTGTGGATAAAGGTGAACCAGTCGTTATTGTGTTTCTGGATTTTCAAAAGGCATTTGACAAAGTACATCATGAAAGACTCCTGAGGAAATCAGAATGTCAATGCATACATAGTGGGGTTCCCCAGGGGTTTGTGTTGGGACCACTGCTTTTTAACATATTTATAAATGATCTAGAGATGGGAATAACTAGTGAGGTCAGGTAATTAAATTTGCTGATGACAAAGTTATTCAGAGTTGTTAAATCACAATAGGATTGTGAAAAATTGCAAGAGAACCTTAGAAGACTGGGCATACAAATGGCAAATGACTTTTAATGAGAGCAAGTGCAAAGTGATGTATGTGGGAAAGAGGATCCCAAACCATAGAGATGTGATGCAAGGTTCCACATTAGGAGCCACCATCCAGGAAAGGGATCTAGGTGTCATCATTGATGATACATTGAAACCCTCTGCACAATGTGCAGCGGCGGCTAAGAAAGCAAACATAATGTTGGGAATTACTAGGAAAGGAATGGAAAACAAAACTTGGAATGTTATAATGCCTTTGTATCGCTCCATGGTGCAACCGCACCTTGAATACTGTGTGCAGTTCTGATCACTGCATCTCAAAAAAGTTATAGTGGAATTAGAACAGGTACAGAGAAAGGCGACGAACATGATAAAGGGGATGGGATGACTTCCCTATGAGGATAGGCTAAAGCAGCTAGGGCTCTTCAGCTTGGCGAAGAAATGGATGAGGGGAGATATGATAGAGGTATATAAAATGCTGAATGGAGTGGAACAGGTAGATGTGAATCGTTTGTTTACTCTTTCCAAAAATACTAGGACTAGGGGGCACACAATGAAGCTACTATATAGTAAATTTAAAATGAATCGTAGAAAATATTTCTTCACTCAACGAGTAATTAAACTCTGGAATTCGTTGCCAGAAAATGTGGTCAAAGCAGCTAGCTTAGCAGGGTTTAAAAAAAAGTTTGGATAATTTCCTAAAAGTCCATAAGCCATTATTAAGATGGACTTGGGAAAATCCACTGCATATTCTTGGATAATCAGCATTAAATCTGTTTTACTGTTCTGGGATCTTGCCAGGTACTTGTGACCTGGATTGGCAACTGTTGGAAACAGGATACTGGGTTTGATGGACCTTCGGTCTGTCCCAGTATAGCAATGCTTATGTTCTTAGTTAGCAGACTGGCCACAAAGCATCCCAGAAGAGCAGTGGGGCACCCTAGGAGGCACTACAGTGAACTTTACATAATAGGTCCTAGGTACACATCTCGCCATTGCCCCCTTATATTTTATGGTGAGCCCTTCACAATCCACAAAAAAACCTACTGTACTCAACTATACAACCTCGAGGTGGGGGGGGGGGGCAGAGCCCAAAGTGTGTGGGCCCTGGGGGGGCACATTTTGGTCACCACCCCACCGCTGTCCCCCTCTGCCGCTGCCCCCCGTCACCTCGCCACCCCCCTTCCGCCACCTAGTGCCTCCACTGTACATCTTGGCTGGCAGGGGTCCCCAACCCCTGCCAGCTGAAGCACTACCGCTGCAAATACCTTGGCTGGTGGGGGTCCCCAACCCCCGCCAACTGAAGACTTTCGCCGCATTGCCTGCCCTGCTCTCTCTTTCCCTCACGGTAGGCATGCTCCTTTTAGTGAAACTGCTCAATTTCACTAAAAGGAGCGTGCCCGACGTGAGGGGGAAGAGAGAGCAGGGCAGGTAATGCAGCAGCACCGACGCAGACCAGTGCTGAACAAAGTTTTTAGCTGGCAGGGGTTGGGGACCCCCCGTCAGCCAACCAGGGGCAGAGCAAATTTAGGGGGGCCCAGGCCCCCGTGGCCCCACCTAGCTACGCCACTGCTATACAACACTACAATAGTCCTTATGGCTGCAGGTGTCACCTATTTGGGGGCACAGTAGGTTTTAGGTTTTATTTTTTTTTGGGGGGGGGGGGGGGAGCTGACACTTACCACCAGTGGATTATGGGCCTGGGTCACCTGCTCTACAGTGCACTGCACTGACCAATAGGCTATTCCAGGAACCTGCTTGCTGCTCTAATAGGACTGGCCATAACATTTGAAGCTGTCATAGAGGCTGGTATATACTGTTTAATTTACATCTTTGTGGGAGAGAGGGGATCAGTGACCAGTAAGGGGATGTCATTCCTTTATTCCTGCAGTGGTCATCTGGTCATTTAGGGCATTTTTTTGTAGCTTATTTGTTGTCTAGACTAAAATGTCCAACTTATAGCCCTGGATGTTTCTTTTTTGTTCCATTATGGCAGAAAAATGTCCAAGTGTTAGGAACATCCAGATCCCACCCTTAACACGCCCCTACACACACCCTTGTGATTGGAGCACACTTCTGACGGACAAAGAAAAACATCTAAAAATTGGTTTCAAAAATACCAATTTGGACGTTTTTCTGAGAAAAACATCCAAATGCAGATTTATGCCACTTTTTGGATGTTTTTCTCTCTTGAAAATGAGCCCCACAGTAACCTACATTACTTTATAAGTCTATGTGCTTTGAAAACGAGCCTCATAATCAAGTACCTAAGAACATAATATGACAAGGACAATAATCAATAATAATAATAATTAAAAAATTACCGCCAATCAAAATACTGTCTATCATCATAAAATTGCTGGGTCACCCATTCAGTCATCAGTGTACCCTACATATTAGAAAAAGCTAAAGATTAGAAAGAGCTAAAGAAAAAAGAAAAACCTACTGCATTCAAAAGTCAAGCCTTTGATATACCCACATATTATGGGAAAGCCAGTCACAAAAATATGCCTTCAGCTGTTTTCTAAGTCAAAAGAGATATCATGGTAGCATAGTAAATGACGCCAGATAAAGACCTGAACGATCCATCCAGTCTGCCCAACAAGATAATCTCTTTTTACATGGTATGTAATACTTTATATGTATATCTGAGTTTGACTTGTCCCTGCCTTTCTCAGGGTACAGACCGTAGAAATCCACCCTGCACCGGTTTTATTCTCCAAATACCAGGGTCGCCACCCAATGTCCGCTAAGATTCCATAGATCCATTCCTTCTAAACAGGATTCCTTTGTGTTTATCCCACACAAGTTTGAATTCCATTACCGTTTTCATCTCCACCACCTCCCACAGGAGGGCATTCCACGTATCCACCACCCTCTCCGTGAAAAAATACTTCCTGACATTACTCCTGAGTCTGCCCCGCTGCAACCTCAATTCATGTCCTCTAGTTCTACCACCTTCCCGTCTCCGGAAAAGGTTCGTATGCAGATTAATACGTTTCAAATATTTGAACGTCTGTATCATGTCATCCCTGTTTCTCCTTTCCTCCAAGGTATACATGTTCATGAAACCAAGTGCAGGGAGTACAGAAAGGTATTCCATAATACTGGCCTGTGACCATCAAAACAGAAACCTGACATCCTTCCTATCTAACATGTTTAAATTAAGGTACATCATGAAACCTCTATCTGCAGAGCGTAAAACTTGAAATGGTTTATAAATGTTCACAGGTAATCAATAGAAATAAAACAAAATAAAACATGGAGAAGAAAAGAAAATATGATACCTTTTCTATTGGACATAACTTAATACATTTCTTGATTAGCTTTCGAAGGTTGCTCTTCTTCGTCAGATCGGAAATAAGCAAATGTTGGTAGATGACAGTATATATAAGTGAAACATCAAAGCATTTCAGTGACAGTCTAACAGGATGGGGGTGGATAGGTGAGAGACAGGGAGATATGCATGGAGACAGGAGGGTGACAGAGCAGTACAACTTTATGGTTTATAATGGGCTAGAAAACCCAGATCTTTGTTAAGTCTTGTCTGGTGGGTGTCAAAATATTTAATCATTCTGACTTCAAAGGTCTTACGTTCCTGTATTGTTTTAAAGTTACCTTTCAGGATTCTTACTATGAAATCACTGGTACAGTGTTCTGGTTTTGTAAAGTGCTGCCCCACAGGCGTAGCATCCTGGTATTAAGTTATGTCCAATAAAAAAGGTATTCATCTTATTTTCTTTTCCATGTTTTATTTTGTTTTATTTCTATTGATTACCTTTAGATGTTCATAGAAGCAGTGATACAAAGGGGAGACTCACCAAATGATACACTGAAAATCGGAGTCATGATCTTAAAACAAAGTCAAATTTGGAAACCAATGTAGTTGTTTCAACATTGAAGATATGTGATCAAAATGAGAAACCCTACAAATAAGACATACAGTTGTATTTTGAATTTGAGCAACATGTAGCATGCAAAGTGAGCTTTGAGGAAGACCCCAAAATGTAAATTATAAGGGGTTTTGACATTAGCTTCAGAACTTAGTACAAGAACAGTGCTGTGCCCTGAGAATGGCAAGGACAAATGAAACTCAGGTATAAAGTATCACATACCATGTACATAGTAACATAGTAGATGACGGCAGAAAAAGACCTGCATGGTCCATCCAGTCTGCCCAACAAGATAAACTCATATGTGCTACTTTTTGTGTATACCTTACCTTGATTTGTACCTGTCCTTTTTAGGGCACAGACCGTGTAAGTCTGCCCAGCACTATCCCCGCCTCCCAACCACCAGCCACGCCTTCCACCACCGGCTCTGGCACTGACCATATAAGTCTGCCCAGCACTGTCCCCGCCTCCCGCTGTGCCACCCAATCTCGGCTAAGCTCCTTAGGATCTATTCCTTCTGAACAGGATTCCGTTATGTTTATCCCACGCGTGCTTGAATTCTGTTACCGTTTTCATTTCCACCACCTCCCGCGGGAGGGCATTCCAAGCATCCACTACTCTCTCCGTGAAAAAATACTTCCTGACATTTTTCTTGAGTCTGCCCCGCTTCAATCTCATTTCATGTCCTCTCGTTCTACCTCCTTCGCATCTCCGGAAAAGGTTCGTTTGCGGATTAATACTTTTCAAATATTTGAACGTCTGTATCATATCACCCCTGTTTCTCCTTTCTTCCAGAGTATACATGTTCAGGTCATCAAGTCTCTCCTCATACGTGTTGTAGCGCAAATCCCTTACCATTCTTGTAGCTTTTCTTTGCACTGCTTCAATTCTTTTTACATCCTTCGTAAGGTACGTAAAATGAGTTTATCTTGTTGGGCAGACTGGATGGACTCTACAGGTCTGTCAACATTTACTACGTATGTTACTATCAGCCTTATTTTCGAAAGTGATGGGCGCCCAGATTTCGACCCAAATTGGGAGATAGTCGCCTATCTCACAAAGGCGCCCAAATCGGTATAATCGAAAGCCGATTTTGGGCGTCTTCAACTGCACTCCGTCGCGGGAACGAACAAAGCTGACGGGGGCGTGTCGGAGGCGGGACTGGGGTGTGTTTATCGGCTGAGGACAGATGGGCGCCTTCGGGCGATAATTGAAAAAAGAAAGGCATTTTTAGCACGAATTTAGGTCACTTTGTTTGGACCTTTTTTTCACGAACAAGTCCCAAAAAAGTGCCCTAAATGACCAGATTACCACCAGAGGGAATCGGGGATGACCACTCCTTACTCCCCCAGTGGTCACTAACCCCCTGCCACCAAAACAAAACCAACTTTAACAACTTTATTTTCCAGCCTGTATGCCAGCCTCAAATGCCATACCCAGCTCCATGACAACAGTATGCAGGTCCCTGGAGCAGTTGTTAGTGGGTGCAGTGGACTTCAGGCAGGTGGACCCAAGCCCACCCCCCCACCTATTATACTTGTGGTGGTAAATGGGAGCCCTACAAACCGCCCCTAAATCCACTGTACCCACGTGTAGGTGCCCCCCTTCAGCCATAAGGGCTATGGTAATGGTGTAGAGTTGTGGGGAGTGGGTTTTGGGGGGGATTTGAGGGGCTCAGCACCCAAAGAAACAGAGCTATGGACTTGGGAGGTATTTGACTTTTTTTTTAATTGTTACAAGTGCCCCCTAGGGTGCCCGGTTGGTGTCCTGGTATGTGAGAGGGACCAGTGCACTACGAATCCTGGACCCTCCCACGACCAAATGCCTTGGATTTGTTTGTTTTTGAGATGGGCACCTTCGGCTTCCATTATCGCTGAAAAACGAAACCACCCAGCTCAAATCTGCACAAATCCGATGCATTTGCCTGGCACAAACCGTATTATTGAAAAAAAAGATGGACGCCCATCTTTTTTGAAAATACAGTCTGTCCTGCCCCTTCACGTACCAGTTCTCGGACATAGACGCCCATGGAGATGGGCGTTCACGTTCGATTATGCCCCTCCATGTTACCTAAGAAAAGAGTATTACAGTAGTCAAATAAAGAAAAAACAAAAGTCCAAAATTATCAAAACTCAAAATATCATGTAAATAATGCAAGACTTCAATTTGAAAAAATTCTCCGTACAAGAAGAAATCCAAAGAGATCTCCAAATATTTCATCTCCTTAACAACAGGAATCTCAATGCTCTCAAACCAAAAGGAAGCAAGCACATTAAAAAAAAAATTTGTCTCTTGGAAATATTCAAGATTAACTTATTTGCAGATAACCAGGGGCTCAATATTCAGCAGGCAACAATCAGAGCCATGTCCAGGCACCGGCACTGAATATCTGGTTACACATAGCTGGATAACACTTACCCAATTAAGCGGCCCTTTTTCCGAAGGGCAGTAAGGCTACCACTGGCTTGGCAAACGGCAAATTGGCCTTACCACTGGGCTCGCTCAGGAGCCTGGAGGTGGTTCCCGTTTTCATACGCGCCATTTCAACTGCTAGAATATCTTGGATTTTCTAGTGTCATGGACCCCTCACCATCTCCTAAATAGGACCCGACTGTGTGGTAAGTGGTTCACTTACCCATAGCCATTTCTTTTTGCATAGTTTAGTAAAAGGGCCCCTAGAAAAAATATTCATAGACTGACTGGATAAATTCAATGACTTGCCCTACTGAACTTCTGCTTCCCATCTGATCGAGTCATCTTCAATAAAATACTTTAAGGAGAGCAATATAATCAAATGTCACAACAATATTCAAAACTTTCTGCTGAAATCTATCATCAATGCCTATATGTTTACTAAAGTGCGCTATAGGCGTGTTGGCATGGTTAACATGTATTAAACGATAACGCGCCCATAGAAATGTATATAAAACACACTGTCAGTTATACTCTTATATACTTGAAACCCTTTTAATAGTTTATTTATTTCTTACAAAATATCCTATATCAATATTTGTTACTTCTCCATGCATACTCATACCTCATTCATACATTAAGGCACTTTTAGAGCGAAAACTCACTAATAACAAATCCAATCTAACTGCTCACAATATCCGTGAACCTCACCAAAATTTCTTGTTTAGAAAGTTCACCTGGACCCCCCCCCCCCCCCAAAAAAAAATCACTTCTGGATGTTGCAATAAATACTGTGCTCCACCGGTTGGTTGCGCACAGTCCTTTATAGTTCCACAGTTTGTATCATAACACTTGAACGTGATCGTGATCCACTCTACACCACTCCTCCTTGGTCCCAGATATTTCAAACAGGGAGCAAATCAATCCTTTGAGTTCTCAGCTCCTGTGCTAAATCCGCATCCAATCATTAGATATACCCCAGACTCTACACAGTCTGCGTTTCACTATATCAGCGTCAACAGGAGTCGGGTCCTGCATTAATGAACACATATGATAATGCCCATAACTATAACCTTGCCCACATTCATTACCTTCTACCTTACATTTTACATTATACTCACAATTGCTAACTATACACCATTCATGGCCGCAAGACGGTAGGAGTTCCACCTTCCACAAACACACCCGCCTTGCGAAAAAACGCCGGCGCATGTGTAGTGAAGGCTGGCTTCGTCCTCCCATAAATACTACCCACGCTCCACCCACTTAAACATGTAGCCATTCAACTTCTTTATTCAGGCCCAATCGCTCAACAGTATTCCACCTAAATATGGTTCTCTGCTCAAGGCACAACAACTGCTGTGTGATATTACCACCTCTGCTCATACTTTGTACCCTGATTAATACCACAAACCATAAATCGTCCAATGTATGACCAGCCATACCCCAGTGTACAACTAATGGTGTTTCCTGCTTAGCTAACCTAATTTTGCTAAGGTGTTGCGCAATCCTGTTCTTAACTCTTCTAACAGTATGACCCACATACCACAGTTCACATGGGCAACGAATCCCATATACACACTGTTTGGTGTTGCAGTCAGTGTGTGTACACAAATAAAACATGCGTCCTTGTGAATGAGGAATTTCCACCTGTGTAACCTGCATCGCATATTTGCAATACACCCCCCCCCCCCGCAAATCGTATGTCCCTGAATTGTATCATCTATTTGTGCTACCTCCATTCCTTTGTAATGAGACATAATCTGTCCCATGTTTCGCCCCCGCGTATATGTGAACCTAGGAATGTGCTGAAACTCTTGATGTACAGTAACCATTGGCCATAGTTTTTTTAATAATACTCTCTATCGCCAGACTGTTTTCTGTATAAGGCAAGATACAAGTGAGTCTCCGAGGTTGTTGCTGTATGTTGGAACCTGACAGCCATTCCCGCTGGGCATTAAATGCCCGTCTGGCCGCTGTATGTATCACCCTAGGTGGATAACCCTGTTGTTTAAATATCTGGGACCGAGGAGGAGTGGTGTAGAGTGGATCACGATCACGTTCAAGTGTTATGATACAAACTGTGGAACTATAAAGGACTGTGCGCAACCAACCGGTGGAGCACAGTATTTATTGCAACATCCAGAAGTGATTTTTTGGGAGGGTCCAGGTGGACTTTCTAAACAAGAAATTTTGGTGAGGTCCACGGATATTGTGAGCAGTTAGATTGGATTTGTATTAGTGAGTTTTCGCTCTAAAACTTCACTTTAAAAGCTGAAACAGTGCAAAGTAAAGTGTGGCTGTAGAAGATGGCTCAACAGCATGTTTATGGACAGCTTTAACCCAAGACTCTGAAGAAAGATTTTCTGAAACCCGCGGTGTCGGGCGTTCTCAGGGGAAGCCAGCTGACGGGCCGAATATAGAGACCTGTGAAGAGTGAAGTTTTTCATTGAAGAGTGAAGCCTTTTAGTGATATCACCTTTAAAGCTAAGTTCACATTTTGATTTATTTAATGCACAATTAGTATTCACTACATAGGCAATAGCACTTTATATATATAAACATTTTAAGAGTAACCCGATGAAAGAAGTGCTATACCACTTGGCATAAACCAGTATTGCCTGAAAAAGTGGATATCTGTCTGAGGGCCCTCTTTAAAATCTTTAAAATATTAAAGAACATATAGCTAATATTGAATGTCAGCAGACAGTTGGATTGTGCGATTGATGCCTATGCTACAGCTGATTGTCCTGGTTCTAGTACATGAATTTGAGCACAGGTGTAAACATCCATGTCTAGATTATTCACATATGTGTCTGGATTGCCGTATTGTATATCTGTGTACTTGTGAACTCTGTCCACTGAAACTTTGCCCCTGTACATGCCCACTGACAAAGTTCACACTGCCAGTGCCATGGCACATACATTTCCATTGGTGTTTTATAAAAGGCTATTTACACATGTTTGTGACTTTATAAAATTACTCCCATGTGTCTTTATAAAATATGCTTCCACCAGTAGCCCCTGCAGTGTGCACATACCAATGCACAAATATATACCTGCTCCTAAGTACTCTATGCTTAAATGTGCTCTTGCTCTGCCCATACCATGCCTCTGGGAATGCTCACACATGATGCACATATAAGTAGGTACCATTCTATCAGTGCCTGTACATATGTATATGTATACTGCCATGCAATTTTCTAAAAATTAAAACAGGCTTATACAAATTACCACTTGTATGTGTAAAGAGGGTGCCGGGTTTTGGGGTAGTCCATCAACGAATTCACACCCAAGGGCCCCTACAGGACATTTATTTCCTCTCAGTCCTATACATAGTTTTCTGCAAGGGAGCAGGTTCTTTCTAGGAGGAAGGAATTCAAGACCATGGAGTAGAGGTCCCTCAAAAAAAAGAACAAAAAAATCGGTGCTCCAACTCACTTGACTGAAGTACAAACCAAACACAACTTTGAGGTAGACTTTCTGTTCTGAGGATGTACAACATTAAACACTGTAATACGCCACACACTTCCTTTACCTGTGTCTGTGATCCCATTCACAAACATCCAGGGGCCCTTTTACTAAGCCGCATAAGCATCTACGCGCGCCAAACGCACACCAAAATGGAGTTATCACCCGGTTACCATGTGGCTATTCAGGTTTTTCATTTTTGGCGCGTGGCCAATACGCGTGCGGGGCAAAGAAATAATGTTTCTTTTTGGACACACTCCAAGTGGCATTTGATGGGTTTAGGTCATTACCGCCCGGTTACTATGTGAGACTTTACCGCTAGGTCAATGGCTGGCGGTAAGGTCTCAGACCCAAAATGGACGTGGAGCAATTTTGATTTTGCCGCATGGCCATTGTCGGCAAAAATTTTAAAAAGGCCTTTTTACCAGGCACGCTGTAAAATGGATCGGCGTGTGCCCAAAACCCACACCTACACTACCGCAAGCCATTTTTCAGCGCACCTAAGTAAAAGGACCCCCCCCCCCCCCCCCCCCCCCCCAGTGATTTGGGATGACTGGTTTGCCAAGCACAGGGCAAACCGATCCTCTTCTGACTTCTTGATTTTCAGGGCATCAAAGAATGATAGAGTAACCCCGTTATTCCTCAAATTACACTGGCTCCCAATTAAAAAATTATTGATGTTCAAAACTTGTACTCTCATATACAATATTTTGTTTGGAATGGCACCAGGTTATAAGGTGGACTTAATTGATCTATCTAGAAGGAATGCAGATCCAATAACAAGAGACTATCTACTTAAGTCAGCCCACACAGCAACTCTAAGTTACTTGGGATCCAAATGGTGCAATCAAATTCCCAAGGAACTAAGAAGTATAAATAATTACTTACTATTTTGCAAAAGCCTGAAAACATATCTTTTTAAGAAATTCTTTAAGATTGAATTGGAAAATTGGAGAATTGTATGTAACAGATTCTTGTTAATTGTAACTTTATTCAGTATGTTGTTAATGTAATTGAGTTCCATTAAATGTAAGCCACAT
Organism: Microcaecilia unicolor; assembly: GCF_901765095.1. Classification (NCBI taxonomy): domain Eukaryota; kingdom Metazoa; phylum Chordata; class Amphibia; order Gymnophiona; family Siphonopidae; genus Microcaecilia; species Microcaecilia unicolor. Next base: position 375,848,676 of record NC_044031.1, on the reverse strand, counting down.
TGAACTGAAATTAATTTTTGGATAATGTGGGATATAAGAACAAATAAATAAAAGTCTCACCGGCCGATATTCAGCCCACGTGAGGCAGGCTGGCTGAGTCCCGCAATCAATGCTGAGCCCGAATATTCAATGCCGGGCCATTTCCAGTGACCTGCAATGAATATTCAGGATTTATTTGGCTGGTTCAAACTTAATCAGCCAAGTTAATATTCAGAGCTGGACAGTTAAGTTTATAGCAGCTAAAGATAGGACTGAATATTTGTGGCTAGCCGATTATATCACGCAATATAGCCACTTAGCACTAATTGGTAATATTCAGCGGAGATAACCAGCGCTAATGTTCAGCTATCTTGGGCTGAGCATTAGCGCTTAGCCGGTTAAGTGCTATTTAACTGGCCAGGACTCATTTCTGACCAGTTAAATAGCACTGAATATTGGCTGGGTCAGTCTCTCTGTGCCGGAATCCCTTTCCATTCAGATCTCTCCAAACAGGAATTATCTTGCACACAGTACTCTCTTTGTCCCTTCAGCTTTAAGGGATCAGGCTGCAGCTCCACTCGTTAATTCAGTATCAGGTGGAGAGGTTAAGTAAAACCTCAATCTTTTACACTTTCACAGTGGAGTGGACACTTAGAAGCTTCACACTGGACATAAACTGTGGGCTTTCTCTCAGGGGGTACTTAGGAGTACTGAGTACCAGCACCTATACCATTGCCTGCTAAAATTGACCTATAGTCCCCAAACTATTAATGAAAGAATTCAGGGACTACACACAAATTCTGTATAGAATGTTTGTACATTTGGGAAGCTCGCCAAGTGCCTTTGGCCTGGATTGGCTGCTGTCATGGACAGGATGCTGGGTTCGATGGAGCCTTGGTCTTTTCCCAGTGTGGCATTACTTATGTACTTATGCCTTTTTTACAGATTCTGCGCTGGTTGCAGGTGGCCTGGCTATTGTAGGATGATTCATGGCTCCTTCAATGATCACCCCAACTCCTTATAGCCTGGCATTTCAGTACCAGCACCTTTCTTGCTAGGAAAATATTCACAGTGTAGGTCCAAAGCCTGAACCTTACATACTCCACACTACACAATCTATCATATACTTTCTAGAGGTCTCTAACTTAAATTACCAAGCATACATGAATGGAACTCACCTTAAGCTACTACTGAAATGGTGTGAGCAAAATCCGAATAATTAAATAAATACTGATTTATATAGGGGCAGGCAGAACCATTGCAGCCATCCCAGAAGGGGGATTCTACAACTAAATGGTATTCTCTGACTTGTTTACTAAGGCGTGTTAGCGTTTTTAATGTGCCTACAATTAGCGCAAGCACTGTGTAGGCGCCTATAGGGATACTGTAAGCACATACATGGTTAACATGTGTACATGATTAACGCGCCTATAACATGGCTTAGTAAACAGAGCCCTTGGTATGGTCCGGAATGCAGGTGAATACTGGGCTAGTGAGGGTCCTGAAAGGATCCTTATATATATGTTTAAATATATTTATTAATACAAAAAGTAACCAACACAATACTGTCCCTGCGGAAATACTCCATACATCACTGAAACCTTCACAGCAAGGACAAATACCAAACAATACAAATACATTTTCTTTCCCCCCCCCCCCCCTTTCCATCTCTGGAATGTCTCAACTCCCCCCACCCCCCCTTTCCCCCCCTCCAGACTCCTCATAAAGTGTACTTAGGAGTTCAAAATTCTACTTCGTGCTACTGCAGTCAATGAATCCCAAAAAGGGGCCCAAACTTGGCAAAATTTGTCTCCTGTTGTCGAGGCTAGATCTTCTATTCCCTTACGCTCCATTGCGCATAGGTGTATCATGTTAGATCTCCACTGTTGCAATGTAGGCGGGTCTTCAGATATCCACTGTTGAAGAATCGATTTCTTCCCGATCAAGACTGATTTTTTTAAGAAGCATTTAAGGCCCCGAGGAGCAAATGACAACACTCTAAACATCTCAAACAGTTGTGTTGGAGCTGGTCTCCAGACTACCCCCCATAACCCAGACACATGCTGACTAACTTGGCGCCAAAACCCCAGTACCTCCGGACACTTCCAAAACATATGCCCTAAGTCAGCTGGGGATTGAGCGCATTTCTTACATCTGTCTTCCGCCCCCATCCCTGCTCTTTGAGCTCTATGGGGGGAAATATACATCCTCATTACAAATTTATAATGTGTTTCTTGCAACGTCACATTCTCCGTCAGTCTTTTAGCACCCAAAAGACAGACTTTTACGGTTTCCCTCTGTAGGTTCATCGAAAGTTCTGCATTCCAGCAGGTGGCCAATTTACCATAATCCACCTCTCCCAATTGTTCCCGCAATAAAGCATGGTAATATTTAAGGGGAACCCTTAATTGTGCATCTAATCCCAACATAGTAACCAGGTGTTCCCATGCCTGTTTTGTCAAGGTAACGGCTGGCAAAGATCTCAGATAGTGGCGCAACTGGAACATAGAAAAGAAATTTGTTCTCCTAACCCCATACTCCAACTGGAGCTCTGCCGAAGTCCTCAAGGCGCCCTCTGAGTCATATAACTGATATAAATATTGTAAATTGTTCCTCCCCCACCTAACAAATTCCTCAGAATTGATGCCCGGCAAGAAGTCTTTGTTGCCCTGTATTGGCAGTAACAAAGAGGATTCTGCAGATATACCATAAAACTTACAGACCCACCTCCAAGCTTTTCTCAGGGGAAGCACTATTGGTGCAAAAGTCGGCGGGGTCCGAAAACTCCCCGGCTTAGCATGCAACCAGGCGCTGAAGTGGTCCGGGGCAAACAGTTTCGTCTCCGCTCCTGTACATGAAAAATAAGAGGATCCCCGGAACCAGTCCGTGAGGTGACGCATATTACTAGCAATTGAGAAAAGTCTAATACTCAACAATCCCAGTCCCCCCTTTATTTTTGGGAGAAAGAGCTGAGCCGCTCGCATGCGGGGCTTTTTACCCTGCCATATAAACCTTGTTACCAACCTTGTTACCCACTGATCATCCCTTTGCGACAGGCACAACGGCACCATTTGGAGCATATAGGTCCATCTTGGTATCAATATCATGTTATATAATGCAATTCTCCCCATGAGGGACAACGGCAACGAATGCCAGCTTTGCAAAGTACGCTGTGTACTGCGTCTTAACGGCTCAACATTTATATTATACAATTCTGACAGATCTGCAGGGATTAGTACTCCCAAGTATTTCAAGGGGCCCCTAGACCATGTAAGGGGAAATTCCCCCACCCACTTCTCTCTAATCGAGCCCTGCACTGGGAGTGCCACTGATTTCTGTAAATTAAGGGTAAACCCCGAAAAGAAGCTAAATTCCCCAATAATATCTAGGAGGCCCTGTAGCGACTTGCAGGGATTTGTCAAAGTCAGCAAAATATCATCTGCAAATGCTAAAGTTTTTACTGAGAGGGAGGGCATCTCAACTCCCGCCACCCCAGGGTCTCTTTGAATCGTGCGTAACAAGGGTTCCAGATAGAGCAGGAACAGCAACGGGGAAAGAGGGCACCCCTGTCTCGTTCCCCTCAATATCCGGAACCTATCAGAGCAGGCCCCATTTACCAGTATAGCAGCCTGCGGGCGGAAATACAAGGCAGCAATCGCTCGTGCAAACCATCCTCTCAAGCCCACATATTCTAAAACTCCAAACAGGTAATCCCAGCGTACTTTATCAAATGCCTTCTCTGCGTCCAGACTCACCAAGAGCAAAGGTTCATGTGAGCTGCAACTATAAGCTATGGCCATGCACACTTTACGTACATTAACAGAAGAATGTCTACCCTTCACAAATCCCACCTGCCCCTCTCCCACCAATGTGGCCATATGGGGACTTAACCTCTCTGCTAACACCCTGGCTAATATTTTCAGATCAACATTGATGAGAGAAATTGGCCTGTACGATTCCGGAAGTTCTGGATCTTTCCCCGGCTTCGGTATCAAAGTTATCCACGCCTCGTTGGAATGCCGTGGAACCCCTCCCCCCTCCACTGAGGCGTCAAAAAAGGAGACCAAAGCTCCACACACTTGCGGTAACATACACTGGTAATATTCTGCCGTGTACCCATCTGGGCCTGGGGCCGTGCCCCTCTTTAACGCTTTAACCACTTTCTGAATTTCTGTAGCACTCAAGGGAGAGTTCAACCGATCTCTCACCTCTTCCGTTAATTGTGGGATTCCTGAATCTTCTAAATAGTCTACCAAGTCAGGTCCACTCCGCTCGCCTGGGTTACTATAGAGGGATGATTAAAAACATGTAAAATCTGTACAATCCCTCCCGGTCGAGTCTCACGAGTGCCATCTGACTTTTTCAAGGATGGGATAAACCTATTGCCCCCCCCACCTCTTTACCACTCTAGCCAATAGTTTCCCTGATTTATTACCATATCTGTGAAAAGTAAATGATCTATGAAACAATTGTTTTTTTGTGCGTTCATGAATGAGAGAATTCAATGCCGCAAGCGATGATACCATCTCTTCCCTGTTTCTGGTCGAGGGGGCCGCCAAGAATTTACGTTTTGCTCCCTGAAATTTATGTTCCAGTTGGACAATACCCCGAGCTAACCTCCTTGCCCTGGCACACATGTAAGAAATAACCTCCCCCCTCATAACTGCCTTAGATGTTTCCCAATAGAGAAGAGCATCATCCTCATGCTGTATGTTAGTGTCTGCATACAACTGCCATTTCTGCCTGAGATGTTCTTGAAAGTGTACTTCCCCCACTATATGTGACGGAAATTTCCATTGCTGCCCTCCAGATCCACCCGCTCCTATCTCCATCTCCACCCATATCATAGCGTGATCCGACACCTCCATAGGCCCTATCTCTGTTTTCACAATCTGCGGATATAAATTACCCTCCACTAGAATGTAGTCCAACCTAGACCACGTGCCATGTGCCCTAGAGAGATGAGTATAGTCTCGTGCAGTGGGGTTGCTCAACCGCCAGGGATCAATTAGGTTCAGTGTCCTGCACAGATGTTGTATGCCCTTACCTCTACTCAATGCTATCCCCGCTGACGGCGCCGATCTATCTAGGTTCCCATCCATCACCTGGTTAAAGTCACCTGCTAAGAGCCAAGGGGCTGTAGTGTATTGAAGATTCAACTGTATAATGTGTTGAAAAAATTTCGGATCATAGACATTTGGGCCATAAATGTTAAGCAAAAATAATTCTTGCCCCATTATATTCAAGTGTATAAGAATATACCTCCCTTGTGTGTCTCGGGCTACCACTCTGGCCTTACATTGCAGGGATTTATGAATCAGGATTGCCACACCTCCTCTACGGCCATCTGCTGGTGCGAAAAGACATTCCCCCACCCACTTTTGCTTGAGCTTTTGACTTTCCTCCTCAGACAACTTTGTCTCCTGTAAACAGGCTATGGCTACTTTGTGACGTTGCAAAGCATTTAAAATTTTTGTTCTTTTTATAGGAGATCCAATTCCAGCCACATTCCACGATATTAATCTAACCGAATGCATCTACCCCGGATCCCAGGTGTACCTCTCTACCCTCTTTAGATACAGCAATGTCTCCAAGGCTCCTGGGTGCCCAGCCCCCACCCTGGAACCTTCCCCTTTCTTCCACCTCACATAGCATGCACGTTCCCCTTCACCTAAGTACAAATTCCTGTACAACATTAACATCCTCTTTGTTCCCCTCAAATTCCCCCCTTGCTTCCCCCACCCTCCCACCTTCCCTAATTTCTCTCCCCCTTTATGAACCCACAACTGTGAAACTCCCATGTCTCCTGAGTCACAACATGCTGCGATCCCCACCCCACCCCCACCCTCTAACTGCCCTTTTACTGAAGTAAACTTTCTCAAACCCAACCTTCAAAACATTGCATTTTCTGCCCCTGTAGGCTGCAAATACATAATTCTTACATGCCCGACCGACCCGCCAGGTCAAAGTTCACTTTCAAGTGTGTGCCCCAGTTGTACTCAGTTCTCTGTTAATAAACTGCATGGCTGCTTGGTCAGATAAAAACGGGAACCATTTCCCTTCGTGTTGGATCTTTAAAGTAGCTGGATACATCAACATGAAACGCTGCTTTCTTTCCACTAGCAATGTACAAACTGGATGAAACTTCCTTCTCCTCTCCTGTAAGTTAGCGGAGTAATCCTGAAAGATTCTTATTTGTGCTCCAGCATATGTCAAAGATTCCCGTTTCAAACGGTAGCCCCGGAGAATCTCTTCCTTGTGAATATAGTTCAGTACTTTTATAATAACAACTCTGGGGCGCTGAATGTTCTGATGCTGTCTCCCAATCCTGTGCGCTCTCTCTAGGCAGAGCGGCCCACGACTGTCCGATAAGGCAAATTCCTTTACTAGCCACTCCTCCAGCACTGTGCTCAAGCTTTTCTCTGGAATGGTTTCCGGCAATCCCATCAGGCGGAGATTACTTCTTCTAGCCCGGTTTTCCAACTCATCTAGTTTTTCCGCATGCTGTTGTATTTTATCTTTAAGGCCTTCCACCTCCGGGCCCCACTGCTGCCATGCGTCCTCCAGCGCAGACACCCTCGTTTCCACCTCTGTTGTACGGCTTACCAGCGTTGCCATCAGCTCATCAACTTTTCCCAGTCGATCGTTTAACGATGTGAACTTAGGTTCTAACGCTGTTTCCATCGCCGCAATTAGCTGTGATACTTGGCGGGCTGAAAACTCCGCTTCACTTCTCGGCGTTACGGGCGCCATCTTGGAATCGCTACTCGTTCCAGCCGCTTTGTCTTTCTCCGGTTTCGCACTCTTTCTGGTTGTTCCCGGCGACATGGACACTAAATATTGGTCCATGCACTCCCAGTCAGCCGTAATATATCAGGTCGGTCGGTTTTCAGGGCGATTTGTCAGCGATATCTGGCGGGAATCGGGCAGGGATCGCGGAGCAGTGCAAAAGCGTGGCTACTGCTCCTTCAGCATCACGTGACCCCTATCCTTATATATATATGTGTGTGTATACATATATATGTATATCACACACACACACACACACATCCTATATAATAATTTGCACCTCCAGTGTTCCATCACTGTCTGGCTGCCTGGGTTTATAACATCTCATGACGTCAGCCAGTCTCCAGCGTTCCATTCCCCCTCACTGCCCCGCCCTCACGTCAAAATGTAATGACGTCAGAGGGCGGAACAGTGTGAGGGAAGGGAAAGCTGGAGGCGAGCTGACGTCAGGATGTTACCAACGGAAGGGAAGCCAGCCAGGCCAGCCAGAAAATGATGAGGTACAAAGGAAGAGAGAATCGCAGCACATCGAGGGGAGGGCAGGGCAGAGCAGAGCACAGCAGAGCAGAATCGATGGACATGGATGGGATGGGATGGGAGGAGAGGACAAGACAGAAGAGAATCGCGGGACATGGATGGGGGACGGCAGGGAAGAGGAGAATCGCTCGACATGGAGGGGAGGGCAGGGGAGAGACAAAAAAATCTCTTACAAGAGAGCCTTCCTAGGGCCTGTTTCATTGTTGAGGAAACGGGCTCAGTTCCACTAGTATACATATATTTTCTTGGCATTTGCGTATGAATCAATCTTTTCTAAACTTTCTGACTCATACTGACAGCATATGGGAAGGTAACAGGTTGTTATAAGGAAAATGGGAGAGATGACACACACAAACACGTTCTAATAACTCAAAACATGAAAGAATAACATATTATTTAAAAGAAACCCAACAATTTATATTTAGTTATAACCACCATCATGAATTCTATCTAGAAAACCAATAATAATAGCTTTGAGACAATATCCTTCTTTGAAAATAATAAGCTCAATCTCATTTCACTTTTCCAGAAAAATAAAATAAAAAAAATAAAACAGAGCCATGGCACGGTTACTTAGAAACCTGCTTGTGACAGATATCACAACCAGCCAGCCTTGTACATAACCAAAGTGAACTTAATCTTAGTAATAAATATTTCAATATTGTCAGAAATTTCATGCACCAGTCTACCATGTAGACTCAGGAATGTACAGCTCACTCCACCAATAAAATTTTCATTGCACTGTTTACACTCATACTAGCTAAAGGTCTCATTTGCATGTAGCCTGTGTACCATGCCCATTATATCTTTAAACAAATATTTGGACAGATAAGTGAAAACCCAGCTCTTTGTGGATCAACACATTGCTGAAGCGAGGGGGAACGGTATGAAACTGACTTGCAAATGCTCCCCCAATAAAGAAGGGATGTGTAGGCCAGTCACAGACACAGGAAAGAAAGTAGAAGCAATGTAAGGTGGCTTTCAAACAGTGGCTTACACTCGATTTTACTTCAGAATAGATGCAGCTGTAGGTCTCGAGCAGTCAGCACATCCTATAGACAATCCTTAAGTTTCACCTGCCATGTCCTTGTATTTTTTTTTTTTTTGCCCACCAAAAACAAACAAAAAAACCCCAAGACAATGCTAGATAAGGACAACTGAAAAAACTACTTGAAAGGCAACATGCATTGCTTGTTAAATTGCCCATGAATAAGCATGGTGAGGGTGAGAGTAAATAGTGAATTTTTAACTTCATTCCATGACTACTAAGATATCGGAGTTCCACACCCTTGCTCAGAGTTCCAAGTAAGGCAGAGCACACCGATAAGAACATAAGAATAGCCATACTGGGTCAGACAAATGGTCCATCTAGCTCTGCATTCTGTTTCCAACAGTGGTCAATTCAGGTCACAAGTACCTGACAGAATCCCAAATAGTAGCAAGATTCATGCTACTGATCCCCATGTCTATCTCAATAGCAGACTATGGACTTCATCTCCAGGAACATGTCCAAACTTTTTTTAAACCCAGATACACAAACCACTGTTACCACATCCTCTGGCAAAAAGCTCCAGAGCTTAACTATTTGTTGAGTGAAAAAATATTTCCTCCTGTTCATTTTAAACGTATTACCATGTAACTTCCTTAAGTGTCCCCTAGTCTTTGTACTTTTTGACAGCGTAAAAAATCGATTTACGTTTACCCGTTCTACACCACTATTTTGTACACCTCTATCATATCCCCCCTCAGCAGTCTCTTTTCCAAGCTGAAAACCAGTTCTAACTTATTAAGCCTTTCCTCATTCAAGAGGAGTTCCATCCTCTTAATTATTTTGGTCAGCCTTCTTTGAACCTTTTCTAAGATATGGCCTACCAAAACTGCACACAATACTCAGGGTGTGGTTGCACCTGAAGCGATACAGAGGCATTATAATAGTCTTTGTCTTATTTTCTATCCCTTTCCTAATAATTCCTAGTATCCTCTTTGCTTTTTTGGCCACCGCCACAAATTGGGTAGAATATTTCAGTGTATTGTCTGAGACAACACCTAGATCTTTTTCTTGAGTGCTGACTCCTAAGGTGGATCTTGGCATCAAGTAACTATGATTTGGATTTTTCTTCTCAATGTGCATCACTTTGCATTTGTTCAAATTAATTTTCATCTGCGATTAAGATGCCCAGTCTTCCAGCTTCCTAAGCTATTCCTGCAATTTTTCACAATCCACATCCGTTCTAACAGCTCTGAATAGTTTTGTGTTGTCTGCAAATTTAGTCATCTCACTCGTTGTTCCTATTTCCAGATCATTAATAAATATGTTAAATAGCACTGGTCCCAGTACAGATCCTTGGGCATTCCACTATTCACCCTCCTCCACTGACAGAATTGGCCATTTATCTCTACTCTCTGTTTTTCATCAATCAATTCCTAATCCACAACAGAATATTGCCTCCTATCCCATGACTCTTTAATTTTCTCAGGAGTCTCTTGTGAGGTACTTTGTCAAACACTTTCTGAAATTCTAGATACACTACATCGACTGGCTCACCTTTATCCACATGTTTATTCACACATTCAAAGAAATGGAGCAATTTGGTGAGGCAAGACTTCCCTTGGCTGAATCCATGTTGACTCTGTCCCATTAAATCATGTTACATAAGTACATAAGTAATGCCATACTGGGAAAAGACCAAAGGTCCATCGAGCCCAGCATCCTATCCCTGACAGCGGCCAATCCAGGTCAAGGGCACCTGGCAAGCTACCCAAACGTACAAACATTTTATACAAGATATTCACGAAATTGTGGATTTTTCCCAAGTCCATTTAGTAGCGGTCTATGGACTTGTCCTTTAGGAAACCGTCTAACCCCTTTTTAAACTCTGCCAAGCTAACCGCCTTCACTACGTTCTCCAGCAACGAATTCCAGAGTTTAATTATACGTTGGGTGAAGAAAACTTTTCTCCTATTTGTTTTAAATTTACTACACTGTAGTTTCATTGCATGCCCCCTAGTCCTAGTATTTTTGGAAAGTGTGAACAGATGCTTCACATCTACCTGTTCCGCTCCACTCATTATTTTATATACCTCTATCATGTCTCCCCACAGCCGTCTCTTCTCCAAGCTGAAAAGCCCTAGCCTCCTTAGTCTTTCTTCATAGGGAAGTCGTCCCATCCCTGCTATCATTTTTGTCGCCCTTCGCTGCACCTTTTCCAGTTCTACTATATCTTTCTTGAGATGCGGCGACCAGAATTGAACACAATACTCAAGGTGTGGTCACACCATGGAACGATACAACAGCATTAAAACATCCTCACATCTGTTCTCCATACCTTTCCTAATAATACCCAACATTCTATTCGCTTTCCTAGCTGCAGCAGCACACTGAGCAGAAGATTTCAGTGTATTATCAACGATGACACCCAGATCCCTTTCTTGCATGACGTAGCTATAATTCGGGTTCTTTTTTCTCCACATGCATCACCTTGCACTTGTTCACATTAAACGTCATCTGCCATTTAGCCGCCCAGTCTCCCAGTCTCATAAGGTCCTCTTGTAATTTTTCACAATCCTCTCGCGAGTTAACGACTTTGAATAACTTTGAGGCAGATGCAGCAACCAAACGTAAAAAAATCTAAATCGTTAAAGTCCCTAACGATTTTAAAATAACGAAACATGCACCAAAAAAAAAAGTCACACATGCTGAGATCGGTATTGAAACGTACAATGTATCAAAGAATCACAATACACATCGTTAGTCGGCCCCCAAATCATGCGCAGAGCAGCCAAGCGTTATGTTAGCTGCTCTGCGCATGCCACAAACAGTCAAAACACAGTCAAATCACAAGCACATGGCTCCCAAATCCAAAGGACGTCAGAAAACACATAAAAAAAGCCCAGTCTTCCATTCTCTAAACAAACAGATTCATCGCAAGCAGCAAAACAGCGGCTTCAAAATCCCGAGGCTTCTCCGTTCACAGTGGCAGCATTGTTAAAAGCAGTTCTGAGATCCTCGCACCCCAGTCTTCCTAAATTCACTGCCCAAGTCAAACTGCAAGAAGGCACGATCCGGCTCGTCCAGCTTCTAGCAGAGGAGGCGAAAGGTTGTTTCAGCTCTCCACAGCTCGACCCAGTAAACGGCCTTTCCTCCCCCCCCCCCCAATGAGATTGAGAATGCAATGAGACTGAATGCATTTTAAATCCAAAAAGGCGGGCCCAGGAAGAGAGAGACGCTGCGCCCGCCCCTGTCTGACGTCAGTAACCTACGTAGGTTACCGACGTTAGACAGGGGCGGGCGCAGCAGGAGAAAGACGCGCGAGCGAAGGCAGGCATCATCAGCTTTCTTCTTGCCCGTGCAGCGCCTTCGGACAGAGGAGAGAGGCGCTGCACGGGCCCGGTAAGAGGGAGGGGGCCCGATGGAGGAGGGGAATGGCGGCGACGACCCCAAAAGGGGGCGGGGCACAGGACGAGGATGTCGGGAGGCGGAGCTGAGGTGAGAGAGTAGTGAGGAAGGGAGGGGGGCAGGGGCTACTAGAATTTTGCTTTTTTGGGGTGGGGGGAGCGGCGGAAAGTGGGGAGCAGCGGGGGGGGGGGGGCAAGGCCGTCCATACAGGACGCTCCTGATGAGCGCCCTTGCCCCCTCCCGATCCTTTTTTTATTTTTATTTTTTTATGTGTTTTCTGACGTCCTTTGAGCCAATCACAGCGCTTTTAGCTCTGCTAATGCGCTGGGATTGGCTAAAAGTTTGTTTGTTTTTTCACTTAATGATTTTTCCTGGCACAGAGCTGTCCCAACGAGAGGTCCAGACCTCTCGTTAGTTTTCCTGCCTTTTTCCTGCGTAAAGGCAATCGGAAAAGGTTAGTGCATGTCGTTTCAATGGGGTTTTCACACTAATTGCTCATCTCCATTCCGTTTTCGTTAGCTGCTACTGTCGTCGGAAAATAGGCTTAAGTGCATGGAAAGGATAGGAAATTCTTCCCTGAGGGCTCATTTAACGATGAAAAACGTTTAGTGCATCTACCTCTTTGTGTCATCAGCAAATTTAATTACCTTGCTGGTTACTCTCATCTCTAAATCATTTATAAATATATTAAAAAGCAGCAGTCCTAGCGCTGACCCCTGAGGAACCCCACTAACTACCCTTCTCTATTGTGAATACTGCCCACTTAACCCCACTCTCTGTTTCCTATCCTTCAACCAGTTTTTAATCCACGATAGGACCCTCCAATTTCCTCTGTAGCCTTTAATGAGGTACCTTATCAAACGCCTTTTGAAAATCCAGATACACAATATCAACCGGCTCCCCCTTGTCCACGTTTGTTTACTCCTTCAAAGAACTGAAGTAAATTGGTCAGGCAAGATTTCCCCACACTAAAGCTGTGCTGACTTAGTCTCAGTAATCCATGTCTTTGGATGTGCTCTGTAATTTTGTTTTTAATAATAGCCTCTACCATTTTCCCCAGCACTGACGTCAGACTCACCGGTCTATAATTTCCTGGATCTCCCCTGGAACCTCTTTTAAAAATCGGCATTACATTGGCCACCCTCCAATCTTCCGGTACCATGCCCGATTTTAAGGATAAATTGCATATCACTAAGAGAAGCTCCGCAAGCTCATTTTTCAGTTCTATCAGTACTCTAGGATGTATACCATCCGGTCCAGGAGATTTGCTACTCTTCAGTTTGCTGAACTGCCCCATTACGTCCTCCAGGTTTACTGTGAATTCAGTAAGTTTCTCTGACTTGCCTGCTTGAAATACCATTTCCGACACTGGTATCCCACCCAAATCTTCCTCGGTGAAGACTGAAGTAAAGAATTCATTCAATCTCTCCGCTACATCTTTGTCATCCTTGATCGCCCCTTTTACCCCTTAGTCGTCCAGCAGCCCAACCGATTTTCTTGCTGGCTTCCTGCTTTTAGTATACCGAAATTTTTTTTTACTATGTTTTTTGCATCTAATGCTATCTTTTTTTCATAATCCCTCTTGGCCTTCTTTATCTGTGCCTTGCATTTGCTTTGACACTCCTTATGTTGCTTCTTGTTATTTTCAGACGGTTCCTTCTTCCATTTTCTGAAGGCGTTTCTTTTAGCCCTAATAGCTTCCTTCACCTCACTATTCAACCACACCGGCTGTCTTTTGGACTTCTGTCTTTCTTTTGTAATTCGCGGCATATGTTTGGCCTGGGCCTCTAGAATGGTACTTTTGAACAGCATCCACGTGTGTTGTACAATTTTTACCCTCTCAGTTGCCCCTCTAAGTTTTTTTTTTTTTACCGTTCTTCTCATTCTATCATAGTCTCCTTTTTTTTTTTTAACTCATATTTATTGGCAAACCAGTCAACACATTCATCAGTATAAACAATATGCAATGTTCACAACTGAAGTTCCAATTAACACTTAATAAACATGCCCATTTTCAAAGTTTCACCCCTCCCGCCCCCCCCATTGTCTAATACCCCAGCCCACCCCTCTCCCATCCCCCCCTCCATTTATAGTCTCCTTTTTTAAAGTTAAACGCTAACGTATTTGACTTCCTTTGTATAGTTACTTCAAGGTTGATATCAAAACTGATCATATTATGCTCACTGTTATCAAGCGGCCCCAATACCATAACGTCCCTCACTATGTTTGTTCAGTGATTTTATTCTTTATAACAGCTTTTACTATTTTGCCCGGCATTGATGTCAGGCTTACTGATCTGCAATTCCCTTTTTAAAAATCAGCATTACATTGGCCACCCTCCAATCTTCAGGTACTATGGACAATTTTAATGACAGGTTACAGATCACTAACAGTAGATCTGTAATTTTATATTTCAGCTTCTTTCACTACCCTAGGGTGTATACCATCCAGTCCAGGTGATTTACTATTCTTTAATTTGTCGATTTGGCTCAGTACATCTTTGGAAGGTTCACTGAGATTTCTTTCAGTTCCTCCGCATCACCACCCTTGAAAACCATCTCTGGTACAGGTAGATCTCTTATATCTTCTTCAGTAAAGACTGAGGCAAAGAATTCATATTAGGTAGACAGAACTGCAGCATGGAAACACAAACCCTGGACAGCGAGGTGAAAGAGCTGAGCTTAGGGCCCACTGCTTAGGAATGGAACCAGTAATCACCTTTATAGAGGGTAAGTGTGTAGGATACCTGTCCTGGTTGCCACCAGTTTCATGAGCCTACTAGTTTCATGGAATGCTAGTCTTGTGCAGAAACATTACCTATAGCTAAAAGTTCATCTGACTCCGGTGGTCCAAGGACATTTTCAGGATAACTTCTACATGGGGAAGCACCCCTAAGAGAGTGACAGGAAGGAGAAACCAGCTTTGGCAATTCCAGGAATCCATTGGCAGGTGCAGCAGGGGCCAGTACACAGTGAAGGCATAATCACTGCCAGTAAACCTGGCTATAACATAAGTCACTGGAATATGACCCAAGGTACGTACACCAGAACTACCAAAAGGTTTAGTCAACCAGTTGATGACTTACATAGACTTTAAAGTGACTATGATAGTCCCTTGCAAGAGCAATGAGCCCGAGTGCCCTGAGAACCAGGATAGGGATGCTGCCATTACCCCAAGAGGGGGGGCCTTAGATCACACAGTGGTCAGAACCTATCCGTGTTGGGAGTGCAAACCCAGGTTGACTAGGGGGGAATGTCCTGGAGGTTCCAGAGGAATGAGCCAACTGTGAACCCTAATACCTCACAGGTAATAGGGCAAGCGCCTGGAACTGAGCTTCTGGTACCCATAGACCTTTATGGGTGAGTTTATCCCTAGGATAAGGAACTGTTTCAGAGGAAGAGAAAACGAACAGAGCAGATCGTTTAACAGACAAAAAATGATTTATTAATGGAAAACAAATTGCACAATATGTATACACACAAACAGCCCGACACAGGCCGTGTTTCGCCCAACAGGGCTGCTTCAGGGGCTACACAACACACTTTTACTGTGAAGTGTGATGAATATATGTTGAATGTGCTGGAGTTAAATATAGAGAAGTTCACTTTGATTTGAAAAAAACAGCTGGATCAGGGATGCTGAAAACCAGAATGCTGACTCCGAGTCAATCCAACAGTCACATATCTCTGATCAGCTACAGATAATAAAGCAGCAGGGGGTTTTTCAGCCAGATAAGTCAAAACATTGATCCTGCTTGACAAGTTTAAACATTGTTTCTGTACGAGTTTAAGCTCTGTATATAAGCTACAAACAATAGTGCATAAAAATTTACAAAAAATTGATATAAACCAAAGAAGAATTTTTTGTTATATAAGCACAGTTGAAACATGGATTAATTTATTGCAGAACACTTATTTTGAGGTGGTTAACAGCACTATAGGTGGTTGGGGGTAGTCGATGATTATAACTGAGTCACTAAAGCTGAGGCTTTAAGGAAGCACAAAAAAGAAGTGCCTGTGTGACAGTATGAGACATCCCCTTATTAAAGCATAAATAAGTGTGAGCTGCTCCACTGACAGTTTGTTGTGTATGGTTCAAATTATAAGTGGTGGAGGGTTGCCATTTTTTGCTATATTTTTTTATTATTTCTAGGATAAGCAGTATTTATTTATTGCATTTGTATCCTACATTTTCCCACCTCTTTGCAGGCTCAATGTGGTTTACAATACATCATGAATAGTGGAAATACATAAGAAAATATACATGTAGTATTACAGAAGGATCTTGGGTAACATGATAATAATAAGACATCATCATAGTAGTGTAACAAGCGGATGTTATAAGACAATTCTGGATATATGTAGAGGAGTTCACATTTGCTGATCTTTGTGGTATACCTTGTTAAAGAGATGGGTTTTCAGTAGTTTGCGGAAGTTAGTTAGTTCATAGATCGTTTTTAAATTGGGGTCTTGCCAGGTATTTGTGACCTGGTTGGCCACTGTTGGAAACAGGATGCTGGGCTTGATGGACCTTTGGTCTGTCCCAGTGTGGCAATACTTATATACTTAAGTATAAGGAGGGGGACGTGCTTGGCACATTCATAGAAGAGCTTCACGTAAGTCTATCCAGTACTGTCCTCACATTCCAAATTACTGGAGTTTCTGTCAAAGCTTTCTACAGCCCATCCTAAACCAGATTGCTATATGCGGGACTCAAGATTGTACAAGTCAGCCCAGCACCAGCCTTTGTTGATACAGCCAGAGTTGCCAACTAAGCACCACTTGACATGCAAACTCATATGCAATCAATTAAGTTTTGTTTTAATACCATTTATTTTCTAACTAGAGATCCTCTGTGTTCATCCCACGCCATTTTGAATTCCGCCACCTGCATTGGAACGGCATTCCAGGTATCAATCACCCTCTCAATGAAAAAGAATTTCCTGACATTACTCCTAAGTCTACCACCTCACAACCTCAATTCATGTCCTCTAGTTTTACCATTTTCCCCTCTCTGGAAAATATTTGTTTCTATATTAATACCTTTCAAGTATTTAAATGTCCCTCCTCTGTCCCTCCTCTTCTATAGGCTATACATATTCAGGTCTTCCAGTCTCTTCTCATGTCTTTTGGTGCAATCCCCATATCATTTTTGTCACCTTCCCCTGGACAACTTCAAATCTTCTTACATCTTTAGCAAGATATGGCCTCCAAAACTTAGATGTTTGTAGTTCTTTACTAACTTTTGAATTTATGCAATAGTCTGTACACCTCTTAGATCTGCTAGTTAGCCCAGGCGGTAAAGAAAGTGCTAATAAACCATAATTCTTATTTATTTAGTACTTTTTTTGCCACTCTAACTGTAAGTGAAAAGCTCCAGCACACATCCAATGTCAAACAACTATCTAGGGCAGTGCATCCATTCTGCTTTTTGCTACTGCTTTCAATGTTTGCCCAGTGGCTTAGAGGTGAAGATGACTTTTACTGTTTGATTATATAATGGACACTTTCCGCCATGATGCTCTCAAGAGATTAGTTGAGCAAACCAACTGCCCTCTGTCTGTCACTCACTAATTTCCTGTCTCCAATCTACCTGTATTTTTGTTAGCAAAAGGAAAATGTTTTCCTCATTATGGGGCCCTTTTATCAAACAGCGGTAAAAAGTGGCCTTAGCCTGTCCTTACATGAGTCATTTTCAGGCACCAAGGCCATGTCTACTGCTGGGGTAAAATGGCTGATTTTCCTATTTACAGCCACGTGCTAATTTCCCATTAGCATGTGAGCCCCTTACACCACTTTGGAAGGGACTCGCGTGCTAAACCTGTGCTAATTGGTAAGCGCACAGCAATGCCCTGGTGCTTAGCATAAAACACGCCCACTCTCTGCCACCAGACCCACCCCCAGTGCAACAAAAATAAATGTTATTTTTAGCACGTGGACTGCATGTACACATCCCCAAATAACCATGGGACACCTTGGCATGCCCTGCAATAAGTCATTTTTTGCTGTGGTACACATGTTAGTGTTTACCTCAGCTTTGTAAAAGGGCCCCCTAAGAGAGCTGAAAAAAGTTGCTCAAAGATACCCCGGTATGCGTGGTGCCAACTGGTCATGAAGGGGCATTTTCCAAACTGTTCACATTTGGACAAAGTCCAAGCACACTTTTCCTCCCACAGGGTTTTCACACACATTTTTCCTCTGAAACATGACACAAGGACAAAATGCGCGTAGCTATTTGTGATTACATTTTTCAGGTAGTAAATTTTTTCTGGAAAACTGGCCACCGAGATTTCAAAATGCCATCTACACACATAGGGGCGCTTTTACTAAGCCGCAAAAGTGTCTACATGTGCCCAATGCGTGCCAAAATGGAATTACTGCCTGACTACCGCGTGGCTCTTGCGATAATTTCATTTTTGGCGTGCATCCGATATGCGCGTCTGAAAAATATATTTTATTTTCAGACGCGCACCAAGTTGCATTTGACACACATAGGTCATTACTGCCTGGATTCTTTACCACTAGGTCAATGGCCGGTGGTAAGCTCTCAGACCCAAGATGGACAAGCAGTAATTTTGATTTTGCCGCGTGCGCCCAAAACCTGTACCTACACTGCCGCAAGTCATTTTGCAGCACACCTTAGTAAAAGGACCCCATACATTTCTTCTCTGATCTGAACACACACCCTAGGATCTGAATACAGCTAAACATCTGCAGCTTTTCTACAACGTATAGATTTTTACCTACAGGGATGTGAAAAGATTCCCCCCCCCCCCCCTCCTAATTTCCTCTATTATTGCATATATGTCACATTGGATAGCTTCTGATCTTTAAACAAATATAATATTAGAGAAATGGAAAATAAGTAAACACCACAGATTTTAAATTATTATGCCATGTATTGAAGGAACAAAGTTATCCAATTTTTTCACATCATCGTACATGGAGGGAAGAACATTTTCAGATAATGGATTAATGTGAGGAAAATACTTTGAAATTTTCCTTTTTTATGTTATCAAACCTTAAAATCCTTCATTAGACACCTATTTTCTATTTATTTCAAATCAAGCTTTAAGTATGCTAAAATATTCAAGGTTATATATTTGGCTGCAAAAACCCAAAAAAGAAGTATAGAGGGCGATGTTCTTCCATATACAAAAGAAAAGTGAAACTTGGGGGTGGATCATATCTGCTGGTCTTAGTATCGGCCAAACAGATAGATAAGGCAATGTTAAAAACCAGAACGATGCTTGGGCTCACTGGGGAGAGGAATGGCCAGCAGGAAAAGGAGGTAATAGTGCCTCTGTTATGTGTGGTGTGCGATTGTGGTGATCGCTCCTTCAAAAAGATATCAATTGGGTGGAGTTGGTCCATAGAGTGGCTACCAAAAGGGTCAGTGGTCTTCATCATAAATGATATGCACAATTTAGGATTGAAAAGTGTATACCCTGGAGGAAAGTCAGAATTCAGGCAATGACATTTAAATACCTCTAAGACATAAATGCATAGAAGGCAAGCTTCTATCAATGAAAAGGGAGATCTGGGTAATAGAATCAAGATGAAAGAGGACAGACTCGGGAGTAATTTAAGAAAAATATTTCCTTACAGAGTCTTGCATGCATGCATGGAACATCTTTCCAGTGGATGTGGTAGAAATGAGGATAAGTGATTTCAAGACAGCATGGGACAAGTACAAAGAATTTCTTTGAAAGAGGAAGAAATTGGAGATCTGCGCAGTTGGCAGGGATGGGCAGATTGTTTGGGCCATATGGTCGTTTTCTACTTCTTTCATTAATAGATAGTAGAGGTTTGACATATCAGACAAAACTTAGGTTTTTAAACATTGAAGTCCAGAGACTTCTTAACATTGGGTTCATATTCAAAAGGATTTACATGTTTACCAGCAGCCAGTAAAGTCCACAGACCTGCGATTTTCAAAGGAACTATACCAGCAATAATCCCTCTAACCACCTCAACACTGTCTAGATAGTGCTGGGATGGACTTCGGGTTGAGCAATCACCTACTTAAACCCTTAATACCCCACCTGAGAAAGGGAGAAAGTGGGGGGAGAGCTGGCAGCTGAAGAAGAGAGCTGGTAGCTGGAGCTGGAGATCCCCAGGTGAAGTACTGGCTGAGCCCTTTTGACTTGTGGTGAACGGGGTGCAAGGCAGGGAAGCTGGCTGGGGTAAGAAGGCCCTAGAGTGCCAGGATAAGAACTATGTGTTCAGAGAGCTACTGTGTGTCCCAGATGCCAAGGCTGTGTTTAGAACAGTGAAGAGAACTACTGTGTGTCCCAGATGCCAAGGCTGTGGTTAGAACAGTGAAGAGGTACTGTGTGTCCCAGAGTTAATATTGAGAAGAGACTGGGTGTCCTGGACTGAGCTAGTACTGAGCCAAAATGCCAGTGGGAAAGGGCTCAGGGGGAAGAAATAAAGGGACATGGGACTGTGCAAGAAGAAATGTTTAAACTGGAAGATTGCACTGAGAGGAAGAAAGGAAATGGTTAAGCTGGAAGAACTGTTGAATATATAGCCCCTCACTCTATAAAAGTTGCCAAAAATTGTGTGTACAAATTTGAACATGCGCCCAATTTGCATGTGCGACTTAATTGAACAACATAATTAGTACCAATAATTGGCTTTTTAACAAGCAATTCTTGGCACTACTTAGATTTCATTGGAACATACATATGTAAATTTAGGTGTGGGACATGTAAATTTAATTAGAAAAAAAGGGGAGGGTAATGGGCGGAATGGGACATTCATACCATTTACACACATTGTTATAGAATAAGGGGGATAAGCACCTAATTTAGGTGTATACATTTGCGCCACATTTCCGATGGTGCAAATGGCTGCTAGGCGTGAGTCTCGGGCATAAGCACTATTTATAAACCACACTTACCTTTAAGAACGGCTTATAAAATAGCGCTTTCTTTGGCGCCAATTTTTTCAGGGCCATATATAGAATTCACCCCATAAGGCTCAATTCACTAAAGGGCACTAAGCACCAATTCTATAATAGCGATATTGCACATAGTTGGCACTACAGAACACTGGCATGCAGGGGCGGCAAAAGGGGAGATAAGATTCCCCTGGGGCCAGCCTCCAAGGGGGGGCCTGGCGCCGGGGTCTGTCTCTCTCCTGCTCCTGACGGGACCTGAGTGATCGTGTCCTGACAGGCGTGGGAGATAGAAACCTCCGGCATGGGGGCCCCCATTAGAGGATGGGGAGGAGCAGACACAGGGCTTTGGAGCCTCTGGTTTGGTTGAAGCCTTCCTCCAGCGCTGTTCACTACATTGCCTGCCCTGCGACTACTTTTCCCCTCACATCACACATGGGAAGGCTTCTGCCGGAACTTGGGGACCCCCGCCAGCCAAGGTATGTGGAGTTGCGGTGGGGGGCAGTGAGAGGGGGCAAATTATGCATTCTATTAGATTGAAATTCTGCAATAAAGATTTGTTCGGATTTACCACTGATCTGTTTTGTTTGTATCCAATATTCGATTGCTATACAGATAGCTAAGGGCCTTTTTTTTTACCGTACCAAGCCACGCTAGTGATTTCTGCACGTCAATTTCTATGGGCTTCCTCTCATTTGCCACGCAGAAATCACTAGTGCAACTTTGTAAAAGAGGCCCTAAATGATTTTCTTTAGGATCGTGGAAAAACATTCAGCATAAGGGAATCCTTCACATGCTCATCTCCAAATGTGGCATTTATTATTCAATGCAAAAAGTGTGAAGAAGAGTGCTATATTGGAGAAACAAGACTGATGCAAATCACATTAAACATCACAATGCCAACCAGGATGTCACCTCTGTGGGACAGCACTTTACAAAACCAGAACACTGTATCAATGATCTTATGGTGTTAATACTAAAAGGAAATTTTAAGACAATCCAGGAACGTAAGACCTTTGAAGCCAAAATGATGAGATATTTTGACACCGACCAGACAGGATATAATGATCCGTGGGTTTTCAATACTATTAAAAACCATAAAATTAAACTGTTTTGTCACCCTCTTATCACCCACCCATCCATCTCTCCCCATTTCTCATCTGCTTTTGTGTTTCACTTATATATTCTGATATTTGTCAACATTTGCTCATTTCTAATCTTAAGGATTACCTTTGAAAGCTAGATGGCTATTCTTATGTTCTTAAATTCTTTTCTTGTTCCAGATCAGTGTGGGATTGGAATACACTCATACGCTCAAGTGGCAGAGGTGCATCCTAATGAATGCCTTGGGACAAGGAGAAAGACATTTAAAGCTGAAACCAGCAGCCACTGCCTTCTGGTTCCAGGAAACGAAGACAACTGGGGTGTCTTATTTATTTTAAAAATGTATAGGCTACCTGCAACCTAGGTGGTTTCCATATACATAATAAAACATATTTGAAACAAAATACAAATAAACAAAAAAACTAGTTAAAACCACTCTTCAATATATTGCTGCTTGTCAGTAAGACATTATCATGTCCACATATAATCAAAAAATGGCCATCACAAAAAGTTGCATCTTCAAAAGTTGTTTAAACTGTGAAAGATTAGTACAGAGACAGAGTTGGCCAGAAACTGCATTCCATAATTAATTCCAAATTATCCCCATCAATTGCTATGCTGGTTGGGAATGCAAATAAAAATATAATTCCAGTTCTCTGTAGGAATGCCAGAAGTCCAAAAAACTAAAATTGGAGAATTTGTATGTAAAGTGCTAAATGAAGATATAGATATAACAGGCATCTCAAAGACCTGGTGGAAGGTGGGTAAACAATGGGACACCATGGAAAAGAAAAGGAAAATAGACTTACTTACACCTTTTTCAATTGTTGTTCAAGGTGAGTTACATTCAGATTCATTAGGTATATCTCTGTCCCCAGAGGGCTCACAGTCTAAGAGGCCCTTTTACTAAAGCTTAGCATATACTGAAAGAAATAGCATGCATTACATGCTAAAAAGCCCATGCATTTATCAGGTGCTAATTCCGCTAGTGTACGCTAATCTTTAGTAAAAGAGCCCAAGATCACAAGGATCTACAGTGAGATTTTAACTGGGCTTCCCAGGTTCTCAGTTTACTACTCTAACCATTAGGCTACTCCTCCACCCCAAGTAAGAAAAGGAGTGGAAAGATGGTGTGTAGGGCCTGGAGTGCTAAAGTAGTGGAAAGGAATTGGGGCGAAGAGAGATGGATCTGTGAATGGATGAGAAGGAGTAGAAATCAAGTTGGAAAGGAGATGAAAGTAATAATGAGAAACTGAGTAGGAGGTAAGTAACAGAAAAAAAAAGCTGAAGATCAGAGAGGGGATCAGCAGTACAAAGGGCTGGTGAGGGGACAGGAGGTAGAGAAAAGCAGATAAGTGTTAGGGAGTAATGAGGTCTTGGGGATGGATGAGAGGGGAAATGGTATATAGATGAGATGTAAAAAAGAGACAGAGTATGAGAAAAGGAGGGGTGAAATCTAGCAATGAATGGAGGAGTAGAAAAGAGGGAATAAAGGTAAAGACCAGTGTTAGAGAGATACACGACAGCAAATGAAGAAGACATGTGAGAAGAAACAGAAAATGGAAAGGAGACCATGGAAAAGCAGTAAGGAGAAGGCTGACAATGGGAAAGTGTGATAGCAACACGATTAGGAAAAATGTCCAAACAACGGAAAGAAAAAAAAATATATATATATATTTTTCTTTTTATCTTTGCTCAGTACACAAGAAAATGCTTTTCTATAGGGTTTTTTTCAGCTTTCAGAGTTGCACTGCATGCAGAGTCAGATATCTTTGGGTTTCCAATTACATTTTGTCTACATATTCCTATTTGAATATGTGGTCAATTATTCTGAACTTGGAAAGGGTCTGCTTGTGTGACTGAAACAGTCTGCAAGCATGGAGGTTCTGTGCAGGGATCCACACCAGTCCATCTTGCTCTGTGTCCCAATAGGTAGGTGACATATTACTGTTCTAAGGTTTGTTAAGATATTGAGTGTTGCTTTTTCATAGGTGGGGTTCTTGCTGAGAGGGAAGACTGAGGTCAAAGGGAGAGCTAGTTGTTGGAAGGGAGGCGATGAAGAGGAGAGCGTGGAAAATTATACCCAGATGCATCAATGAAGAAATATCAATCTTTGGCCTTCAATCTCACTCATTAGGGTGTTAAATCTGATGCTTTAGGATGGGCTACCTTTGGCATCTCTGATATCCCATACCTGACACTGACAGGAATAGCAGATGATCAGGCTCAACCATACCCCTAACACTGGTGATTTATCCTCAATTTAGGCCCGTCCCTGGCAGTAGGTGCCAAAGTTTAGGTGCCCGGGCTTTCTCCAGCCTTACCATGCAGTAAATGTCCTTGTGTGGCTATCTTCTTTTGCTAGGTACAACTAATGCCTCAAGAATTATCACAGTTCTCAATAGCTGCCCAAGAATGCTTGAAGAAATTGGCAACTAAGATTTAATGCTAAGAAATGCAAGGTCATGCACTTAGAGTATAAGAATCCAAGGAAACCATACAGTATAGGGGGTGAAGTGCTTCTGTGTACGAAAGAACAGAGGGACTTGGGGATGATTGTAGCTGATGACCTTAAGGTGACCAAACAGGTAGAAACGGTGATGGCCAAAGCCAGAAAGATGCTTGGGTGCATAAGAAGAGGGATGACCAGTAGGATAAAAGAGGTGATAATGCCCTTGTATAAGTCTCTAGTGAGGTCCCATTTAGAGTACTGCATGCAATTCTGGAGACCGCACCTACAGAAAGATATTAACAGGATGGAGTCGGTCCAGAGGATGGCTACAAAATTAGCAAGCAGTCTCTGTTGTAAAACATATAGAGGCGTATTTTCAAAGCTCTTAGACTTACAAAGTTTCATAGTATGGAACTTAGTAAGTATAAATGCTTTGAAAATGAGCCCGATAGGGACAGGCTTAGGAACCTCAACATATATATGCTGGAAGAGAGGAGAGAGAGAGGGGATATGATAGAAATGTTTAAATACCTCAGTGGAATCAATATAAGTACATAAGTACATAAGTAATGCCATACTGGGAAAAGACAAAGGGTCCATGTAGGAGACGAGCCTTTTTCAAATGAAGGAAAACTCTGGAATGAGGGGGGCATACGATGATGTTAAGAGGAAATCAACTTAGAAAAGGTGGTGGATGTGTGGAATGGCTTCCTGGTGGAGATTGTGGAGACAAGGACTGTGTCAGAATGTAAGAAAGAATGGGACAGGCATGTGGGATCCCTTAGGAAAGGAAGAGTTAGTTCATTTGGCCCTTATCTGGTGTCATGTTTCTTGACATCTCTTGTATTGTACTGGCATGGCCTTCAGATTGGTCATTTCTCCCCAAGTGAACTAAGACACTGTCCTCTCTTTCTGCTCCAGTAATCTAATGTTTAGAGCAGTGGGCTAAGAAACAGGAAGCCAGGTTCAAATCCCACTGTGGCTCTTAATGATCTTGGACATGATAGAACTTTAGATGTATGACCCTGGAACAGCAAAGTATTCTTCAGACCAGCAGAGAGGAATGCTTTGCAGTACTATACATACTAATTCTTTCAATATAGGGTTATTGCTGGTAAGCTACTAGTTAATGTGGTGAAGGGGCCTAAGAAACCAATGTTTGTAGTGAGGGCAGGACCAGAGCTGAGAGAGAAGGGAAGGCTGAAGGCGAGCCTTTCCCGCCTTTCACTGCTGCCACCGGGCCCGAGTGAGGTAAGATGAGTTAAATTCTGGGCAGCAGGAAGGCGAGGATGGAGGACTGTTGATGGAGAAGAGGGCGAGCAGGTCGGGCGGGTTAAAATACTGGGGATGCTCGAGTACCCACAGCACCCACGGAGTCGGCGCCTATAGCCCAGGTCCACCCACTTTGGGCTCAGGCCCACCCAATACTAACACACCTATGATGTGGCTGGCAGTGATTTCCAAGCCCCACCAGCTGAAAACTCTCAACAACTGTCCCTCCTGCATACCTTGTAAATAGCAAATCTTCGCCGGCAGCGACTGATACATACTGCTCACACTGGCCCCACAGCCTTCCCTCTGACGTATCCCCGCCTATGTGGAAACAGGAAGTTTCATCAGTGGGAAGGCTGTGGGGCCAACATGAGGAGTGCTTATTAGTTGCTGCTCGCTGCTGGTGAAAATCTGCTATTTAAAAGGTATGTGGGAGAAAGGGGATGTTTGAGAGACCATATGGCATGCAGGTGAGAGGAGAGACCAAATCACCTGTGGGAAGGGGCAGGATTCTTCTGCCCACCCATCTTGGGCCTAGGCCCACCCAAAATTGGGTGTCTGGCTACACCCCTAAGGAATTGTACTATAGAAAGAACACCTCAGTGGAGGAGAGGGTTAAATTCTGTGCCGGGATAAAGTGGCCAGGTGTAGCTAAGGACTAGAGGGAGATGCTGAACTGCTGAAGCAGGTGTTGGTGTATGCAGCCATACAGAAGATGCAGCTGGGGAAGGCTTCAGGCCCAGACAGACTTGGGCCTGAATCTATAACTACTTAAGTTCTTCCTACTGAGACCCTTCAGGAAGTTATTCTACTCAGTGCTACAAAGAACTAAGTTTTCCCTTATAGTTATCTTACAAAAGAAGGATAGAGACCCAGCGCAGATGAGGGTCATATAGGACTATATCCTTTCTGAACATAGATGTGGTTGCTTGCAGCCATACTATCAGCAAGACTTAGTCCACAGGTGCTGAGGCTCGTGAGACCTCAGCAAACTGGGTTTGTTTAGGGAAGGAAAGGGATACACAAATGTGCTAAAAATAGTGGTGGTACTCACTAAAAGACCAGCGGGTGCTCTGGAAGGTTTAGTACTAAACCTGGATGCTGAAAAAGCATTCAATAAAGTCTGTTGGGATCAGACATTCTGGGTTCTGGAGTAGATAGGGATTTCAGAAACCCTCATTAGGGGAACAGAGTCCCTCGGTAATTGGCCAACAGCAAGGTTGTTGCTGTATGGTGAGGTTACAGAGTACTTTGAGTTTCAGAAAGGAACCTGCTGGGATGCTTGTCTCTCTTTCCATTCACCCTCATGCTGGAGCCTGATGCCATTCATCTGAGGGAGTTTCCCACCTTTCAGGGTTATCAAGCTTGGGATGAGGGAACTGAAGGTGTCTGCTAATGACATACTGCTCTTTGTGGAAAATGCACAGCAGGGAGTCTCATTTATAATAAGGATCTCTCAGCAGTATGAAGCAATAATGAGGTTAATAATCAACTCTGAGAAAACCGAAGCACTGCTCCCCTAGTGCCAAAATTAGAGGCATGGCCCAGGGAGTTTCCCTTTGAATAGGCAAGGGACCATCTAAAATACCTGGAGATCTGGGTACCAAAACACTTAGAAAAGCTCCACGCCACTTTAAAGTACACAGTAAGACAATTAGATCTTTGGAAAAGCTTTTCAGTGTCCCTTTACAAGCTACAGATGATACCCTGTTGGGTTACATGGAAGGACCTACAGGAGATGCAGAAGGCCATACCAAAGTTCTGGTAGCAGGGGAAAAGGACAAGCAGGGGATGGCTGATGTTGCCTAAGTCACAAGGAGGGCTTGACACTACTGTGGTTCACGTTGAACACTGTTTTATGGTACACAGGATAGAAGCTTTTTCTAAAAAATGAATTTGGAAGAGGTACTACAGAAAACGGAAACTACATAGTACTAAATCCCTTGGGCCTGAAGGTATTCATCTCAATCCTAAATGGAACTCATATATAAAATTTCAGACCTTTTACTGATTATCTGTAACCTTCCATTCAAATCTGCCCTGAGCCACAAGACTAGAAAGTAGCCAGTGTAATGCCGAATTTCAGAAAGGGTGTCAGGGGGTGGGGGGGACACAAGTAATTCCAAGCCTGAAATCAGTGCCACGTAAAATGGTGGAGGTTTTTCGTAAGAATAAATTTACCAGGCATATGGGAAAACATGGTTTAATAGAGAAGAGTCAGCATGGATTTAGACAAAGGAAGCTGTGCCTTACTAATCTATTATAATTCTTTGAAGATGGATGAAGGTGAACCAATCGATGTGGAAGGCATGTTCGAAAGGACATCTAAGTCAGAATTGGGACGTCCTGCTCATAACATTCAAAAAAGTGTCCAATCTCACAGCTATTTTCGAACAGGAAATACATTGGGGGGTTCCTGTTCGAAAATACGTGAGAACGTCCAAAATGAACAGCCATTTTACAAGCTGAAACGTCCAAATTATGAACACCAAAAATCTAGGGACTGGGAAGTCTGTCTGGAAGCATGTTTACACACAGATGTCCTTGCAGAGCAGAGGAGCAGCATAGTGGTCAGTGCAGTGGACTGTAAACCAGGGAACTCAGGTTCGTATTCTCCTACAACTCTTATTTTAAATGCTGAGCCCTCTGGGAACAGGGAAATACCTACTTTACTTGACTGTGCACCACCTCAACAGCCTTCAGGCTTGCAGGTGTCATAAATATGTAGGTATAGAGGTATTTATCTGTTCCTAGAGGGCTCACAATTTAAAGGAACAAAATAACAGAAAGTTAAAGTGGGGTTTGAATATGGGTTTACAGTCCACTGCCCTGAACACTAGGCTACTCCTCAGATCTGCTTTCTGCTTTGTTCAGAATGCCTGAAGCTATCAGACTGCCTGGTATTCCTTTACTTTCAGGGGAGAGGGAGGGGAACAACAACCGCTGGGGGATTTATGCGGGGTCATGTGTTAACCCCTCCAGCGGTTAGATGCTCAAATCAGAACACCTGTTTGTACTCTGGGCGTGACTGAAACAGGTCTAAATGAAAACATCCTTATTTTTTGACTTAGACTTCTATTTCTTCCCAGTTGATTATCACTGTTGGACGTTGAGATTGTAGGCCCTCCCTAATCCCGCCAAAAACACATCCACAACATGCCTCCTTGCTATTTGGACTAACTGCAGTGTAGGATGTCCAATTTCTGCCATTCCAAAATTGCAATTTGGACATTTTTGGCAGATGGACTTCTTTTTTTTTTTTTTGCTATTTTGAAACTTCCATATGCTTTGAAAATGAGCCCCGCAGGATTCAATTCACTTCACTAAATGGCACTAAAAAAAATGTACGCAAAGCGCTGTTCTATAAACGGAGATCTGAATTTTAGGTGCAAGGATTTACACCAACTGAATATCGCCATTCACTAACCGATTAATGAGTGGTTAACGTGGGAGCCCTTACTGCCTAGAAAATAGGTGTCAGTGAGGGCTCCTGCGCTAATGGGCACATGCTAATTGGGAAATTAATGTGTGGCCATTATCTTATGAAATGGAAAATGTGGCCATTTTACAGCCACACTGAAAGTGGCCTCAGCATGTGGGAAACCCACGTGCTACTCACAGTGCAGGCCTCTTTTTAGCACAACTTAGTAAAAGGGCCCCCTAAGGATCTTGAAATTGCTGTCGTGCTCAAAAAATATAATATAATGTTAGGAATTATTTGGAAAGAAAAGGAGAATTTAATTTGACAAGTTTATAATCTGTCTTTTCATCCAGAAGAGTGCACAAAGAGGGCTAGATTCGATTTATGGCGCCTGAAAAATCCACACTGTAAAAAAAAAAAAAATACACCTAGGTGCATCCTCTAAAGTACGCCTAAATTTTACAGAATGAGCTTAAGTTTCTGTGCGGTAGATAGAATACACGAGCACCTCTCCATGCAACCAAATTTGGTCGTGTCCACTTAGGCCTAAATTAGACACAAAAGAGGAGATTCTATGTATGGCATCTAAGAAAAATCTGTGCTGAAATCAGTGCCGACTAAGTATATTCTATAATCGGCAACTAGATTTAGGCACCGATTTTAGAATGTGCTTAGTTGATATTTCAGCACCGATATCTGCGCACATCCATTTACGCCAACGAAAACCTGGTGTAAATCTCAGTGCATAGATTTAGACACACTGTGCCATATTCTATAACCAGGTACCTAAATCTTGGAACACCCATATCCCTGCCTGTAACCATGCGCCCCTTTTTGCCTGCATGCATTAGAAGTTTGGCACACATCGTTACAGAATATGCTTAGCGAGTTGTTTGCCTAAATTCTAATCAGTACCAATTACTGCTCATTATTGCTTGTTGTGTTATCAGCATTCATTAGATTGTTAAGCCAGTTAAGTTACACGAGGTGTTATAGAATCTGCGCCGACTTCGATGCCTAAATCTAAGCGCACTATATAGAATCCAGGGGAAAGCAGGTGTTTTCTTTAATAACGTGTACAGACTTTAGAAATGCCCATTACCCACCCATTCTACGCCCATAACCACGCCTTTTTTCAACTATGCGATTTGGAATTTACACGCACCATGTTACAGTATACACTTAGCAAGTTGTGCAAGTAAATCTTAATTAATGCCAATTAATGCTGATAATTGCTTAACATCCAATTAACAGCACTGATTAGCTACTTAAAAATTTAAGTTACGCGCATTGTTGTAGAATATGCTTCGACTTCAGCACGGAAATTAAATCGTGATATACAGAATTTAAGGGAAAGCGGCTTACATATTATATTACTATCAAAGCCACATAAATATCATATAAACAAGACAAATCATCATAAGAATATACCCTAAAATAACAGAAAGAAAATAAAATTACTACTAACCCTTCAAAATATGTACTTAACAAAAAAGATGTTAATTTACAAGATATAATTTAATACATCCCTCATAAGTTGTTCCAAAACAAGAGGGCCAAACTACAGACTTGCTTTCTGGCGCCAAACAAGTAAGAGTCCTTAGGCTCCAGGATCACCAAATTCACCGTTAAGACAAAAGCAAAGTGGGGACATGGTGAATAGTTCTATGGAGTGCCATGTGCTGTTCTGGCCATGCAATCCCACCCCAACCCCCCCCCCCCCCCCAAAAAAAAAAAAAAGATAAAAAGAAGAAATAGAAAAGATAGAGAAAAGTGACAACAATGATAAAAGAAATGGAATTACTTCTTTATGAATATTTTCAACCTTTTTCATTTCATGGCACACTTACACAGTGCTAAAATGGCCAAAAGGCACACCCGACACATGGTCCAGCATTTTATCTTCTACCCCACTCCCCACCCCCACACATGGTCCAATGTTTTACCTTCTTCCCCGCCCACCTCCTCATACACAGTCTAGAATTTTACTTTCTCTTCCCCCACACCCTCACAAAGAGTTCATCATTTACCTTCTCTTCCACCCCCATTCCTCACAAATAGTCCAGCATTTAATTTCGCTTCGCCCGCCCCCCTCCCCACCCTCAAAAATAGTCCGGCATTTTCCTTCTCTTCCCCCCACTCCCATCAAAATAGTCTAGTATCTCTCCTTCCTGTCCCCTCTCCAGCCGGCCACCAGGCATCTCCCCTTGTCTCTCTTGACCCCCTTCCCATGTACCTTTTAAAAGTTTTCTTGTCCCTAGCAGTTGGCGGCAGCAAGCAAAGATTCATACTACCTTGATGCGCCAACCCTGGAGCCTTCTATCTGACACTTCCTGCTTATGTGGAAGCAAGAAGTTTCCCTGCCACCGACTGCTAGAGACAAGAAAACTTACTCCATTCTGGCACAAATAAAGCTGGCTCAGCTCCTGTGGCATACTTGGGGAGCAGCCGTGGCATACTGGTTGAAAAATGCTGTGACAGAGGTTTACAAAATCCTGAGTGGAATAAGTAAATAGAAAACAGGTGTTTTGCCTTTGTACTGTAACAGGATTCAAGCCCCCATGAAACTAACAGGCGGCAGATTTTAAACAAATTGACTAGAGAGATGTGGTAGCCCACTTTTAAAGGTAACCAATAGAACGAAAATAAAACATAGAAAAGAAAATAAGATAC
The DNA here is from genome assembly GCF_901765095.1 of Microcaecilia unicolor. Taxonomy (NCBI): domain Eukaryota; kingdom Metazoa; phylum Chordata; class Amphibia; order Gymnophiona; family Siphonopidae; genus Microcaecilia; species Microcaecilia unicolor. The sequence continues at coordinate 375,817,152 of NC_044031.1, read as the reverse complement.
CTTTTTATTGGACTAACAATACATTTTTTGATTAGCTTTCTGATCTAACGAAGAAGAGCTACCTTCGAAAGCTAATCAAAAAATGTATTGTTAGTCCAATAAAAAAGGTATCATCTTATTTTCTTTTCTATGTTTTATTTTATTTCTATTGATTAAACAAATTGACGAAAGTATTCTTCCATTTAACAATCAGGCTGTGGAATCTGTTGTCAGAGGATGTAGTCAAGGCAACTAGTCGGGATTTAAAATGTTTCGACAAGTTGATACAGGAAAAGCTGTGAACAATTATTAGCCAGTTGGGAAAGTCAATGCTTATCAGCGGGCATGAGCAGCAAGGAACAGATCTGCTCTTGGGATTTGCGGAGTACTTCCAAGTCATCCAGTTTGACCTTCGTTGGTGACATGGAACTTCGGTGTGATCCAGCAAGGCAAGTCTTATGCTCTAATGTTCTAACACTGATGGCTAAAAACACCATAACTTGGCAAGAAAAAAAAAAAGGAAATCAGGCACAAAAAGCAAACCGTTATCAGAAGAATGTTCTGGAAAAAGAGGTGTAAGGCTACAGAACAACAGAATCCAGAACAGTATCAGTAAATATTTCTTCACTGAAAGGGGCAAGAATGCCTAGCGTGAACCCCAACAGAGGCTGTGAGGACAAAAATAGACATGGAATTTTAAAAAGCACGAGTTCCAATTTAAGATATTATTAATTAGTATTAATTAACTTACTGACAACACACTGCTAAATGTAAACCGCTTAGAACTTGTCTGTAAAGCAGGTTATAAATGCCAAATTAAATTAAACACAGAAACGACAGGAAAGCCAAGCTTCTGCTGGAGTCTGTGGCACTGCACTAGAAGTGACACTGAACAGACTACATGGGCCAATGGTCCATATCTGCTGTCGTATTCTATGTCAATGCTAGAATAGGGTTGGAAGGCAGTAGCATTGCAAACAAGCCACGTTTCATGCTCTCAAGAACAGAGACAAAGGGAAAAGTGAGAAAGAAAAGGAAACATAGCTTAACAATACTGCAGGCCGTAAGGCAGCCAGGTTAGTACCAGCAGGCTACATCTCCCCAGACACCAAGGATTAGATTCAGTAAATGGTGCACAAATGTGGGCACCAAAAACACTGAGCACTATTCTATAAATGGCGCTGTGAGTTGGGTGCCGTTTATAGAAAAGTGTGTAGTGCCAGGATCCGCACTCAACTTTGGGCATCAGGATTTACACCAACTGAAACCTGGTGTAAATCCTTGCGCTGATCCCCCAAATTCTATAACAGTGCGCGCATCTTCAGTGAACGCCCCCTGACCCACCCATGCTCTTCCCATAGCCACGCCCCCTATTCAGTTGTGCATTAAAAGATTTACGTGTGCATCTTTATAGAGTAGCGCCTTGCCAGATGCGTGCATAAATCCAAATTATTGCCATTTAGCACCAATTGATTGTTAGCGCCCAATTATTGGCACTAATGGGCTTGTTAGCCAATTTAGTTGTGTGTGCGCAAATTAGGCGCATACCCAAATTTGCACATGCAACTTTGAATGCCATATATAAAATCAGAAACTAAATCACAAATTCCAAAACCCCTCTGGTTTCCAATACACATAATATCCACAAACCAAGGGAATCCTAGTACATAAAATCATCCATGGTGATGCCCCAGCCTACATGTCAGACCTGATAGACCTACCACCCAGGAATGCTAGAAGATCATCTTGCACATTCATTAATCTTCATTTTCCCAACTGTAAAGGTCTAAAATATAAATTAATGCACGCATCAACCTTTTCCTATGTGAGTATGCAATTCTGGAACGCACTGCCACGCAACCTAAGAACGACCTATGAACTGACCAACTTCCGTAAACTACTAAAGACCCATCTCTTTGACAAGATATACCACAAAGATCAAATCATGTGAAACTCCCACTTATATCCAGAAATGTTAATAATGCCCTCTATTATATTACTATCATGTATTCCATTACCATGCAATCCAACATCCTTCTGTAACACCAAATGTCTATTCTCTTCTCATTTCCATTATCCATGATGTATTGTAAGCCACATTGCGCCTGCAAAGAGGTGGGAAAATGTGGGATACAAATGCAATAAATAATAATAATAATCACAGTCAATCACATAACTTATAAAATGATGTGCATACACAGTGTAATCATGTAAAATTAAAATTAAACACTTTAAGACCCTCAGAAATATATCTCACCCATGCAGCAAACCAGAAATCTGGTAGCTAAAGAGGGTGGACAAGTTTTTTCATTCATCAGGTCCTTCACACTGCAAATCAAAGCCCTTAACTGACGTTTCCTTCACAAAAAGCAGTGTGGAAGAGCAAACAAATGAATACACTGTGAAAAAGCACTAACATAATTCAATAACACAACAAAATTCAAACACATAGAGGGCCCTGTTTACTAAGGCACACTAGCGTTTTTAGCATGCGCTAAACACACCCATAGGAATGGGTGTCTTTAGCGTTTAGCTGGTGCCAAGAACGCTACTGTGCCCTTAGCGCAGCTTAGTAAACAGTGCCCAGAATATCAAAATACAGCAATAATCCTTCAAAATGAGTCCTTCACTACAGATCTTATTACTATGAAATTTCCAAACGGAAAAATTTGAAACATGTATTTATGTTTATGCTGCTGGGCAAGAGGCACACCCATCCAGCAGCTCCACAATCACAGCACCTTGGAAAAACAATGTTTCTTAATATTGCTCCACTGAGCTTTCAGCACCCGGCACTGCAGGTTTCGCAATCTGCAATGGACCAGTGCAGGGCTCTGGAATTCCCAGAAGCCAGATGTTCAGATTGTTGGTGGGATTGATGGTAAGACATGGGGGGGGGGGGGGGGGGACGACGAAGGGGCTGGGCACTGAATTATTATGGTCATCCACTTCAGATAGTAAAGCACTAATAAGGAAACAAAGCAAAACTGATTTGCAGAAAGAGCTTTATCCTACAAGTGCTCAAGCTTCCACAGGGATATATTTATTTGTTATTAGGATTTATTTACTGCCATTTTGAAAGAATTCACTCAAGGTGGTATACAGTAAGAATAAATCAAACAAAATATCAACACAGTGCATTAATAGAACATTTTAACACAGACAGCCTAGGGTATAAGCAAAGAAGGAGCATATAGATAGGTAAGAGAGTAAGAGGAACTAGAAAATAAGGTGACTAATTTAAAGAAAGTTGCACATGAAATCAGAGAAATTATAAAATGTTATCTAAGCAAGGGTAGAAGTGCAGTATGTGCAGCCCGTGTCACTCCTTGTCTGTGTGAGACTTGTGGGCAATCTGTCTTTTTCTGCCATCATTAACTATGTTAGTCTTTTGCTTTTTCTTTTCTTTGGGCCTAGCAGTCCAAGCTGTACTTGAATAGGTATACAAAGCATTGGCATACCAGGACTTTCTATCAGCAAGCAAAGCAGATGCAGCTTTGCTGAGGGAACAATCTTTGCCATGGCAACTAAAGCACTGATTACAAGCTAAACAGAAAGGACCACATAAATACATCCCTTATTTCCCTATTCCAGCCACTAAGAGAGTTTTTCAAATCTCTGCTCTCCCGGGATATTAAATTTCCAGCATCAGCCACTCTACACCTTTCATTGCTATGTCCCAGTGTTTTCATCAGTTATGTTTGAATGTGCTCAGTCAGGGTCCTCTGCTGTTACAGAAGTATTTATAGAAAGCAAGAGGGAATAATGTTTTGTCTATACACCTTGTGTTTGCATATTTATATTATGCTCCTGTGTACTGAGCTGCCTAGGACAGCTCAAAATATGCTAAATAATTCCACAGAGTATATAACGCCTTAAAAAATCATGCAGGCAATTGATGTCAAATCTTTTAAATTACTTTGGGGTCCTTTTACTAAGGTGCGCTGAAAAATGGCCTGCGGTAGTGTAGTTTTGGGCGCACGCAGAATCATTTTTCAGTGCACCTGTAAAAATGACCTGCAGCAAAACGAAAATTGCCACGTGTTCATTTTGGGTCTGAGACCTTACCCGCTAGCCACTGACCTAGCGGTAAAGTCTCATGTGGTAACCGGGCGGTAATGACCTACGCGTGCCAAATGCCACTTGGCGCACGTCCGATACACGCAGCAGAAAATAAAAATTATTTTTTGGACGCATGCCAAAAATGAAATTACCGCAAGTGCCACGCAGTAGCCGTGCGGTAACTCCATTTAGGCGCATGCTGGGCTCGCGTAGACGCTTATGCAGCTTAATAAAAAGGCCCCTTTGGAAGCTGAAGCATATTAGGCCCTTTTTTTCAATTGATATTTCAGATTAGTTGTCCAATCTCTTGTCTTGACCCAATTTGATTAATGTAATTCTACCTATGCAGGGTGTAATGAATGTATCTTAAGGAAACTGCAAACTGCCTAGAATACTGCGGCTAGACTTGTCATGCATGTACCATGCTTTGAGAGGGCTACTCCTTTGCACTGGCTTCCCATTAGGGCCAGGATCATATTCAAAATCTGTGCTCTCATACTTCAGATTTTGTATGGGATTACCCCTGACTATATGTTGGCCCTTGTTACTTTGCCTTCTCGCAATTCAATCTTTGGTGCAAGAGACTAACTGTAGGAAAGTAGTTTATAAATCTAAATGTTCGGCTACTTTTTCATACCAAGTTACTAAATGGTGGAATTCCTTGCAAAAAATATAAGATTCCAACATGGTTACTTGGTTTTTCATAAGTTTTTGAAATCGTTCCTTTCCAAAAAAACTTCTGTCAATTGATCCTGGTGCCTAATCTCCCCCCTTCTATTCTCCCCATCATGCTTTATATATTTACTAGCTGTTAAGCCCGTTAAAACGGGCGAGATTTGTGTTTTGTAAAATGTAATAATTCTCACCTCCATCCATCCATGTCCAGCAAACCTCCTCTCTCCCCTGCCCTCCCCTCCCCCGATCCATGTCCAGCAACCCTGCTCTCTCCCCTGCCCTCCCCCCCATATCCAGCAGCCCTCCTCTCTCCCCTGGCCTCACCCCGTCCACCGACCCTCCTCTCTCCCCTGCCCTCCCCCCATATCCAGCAACCCCCCTCTTTCCCTTGGCCTCCCCCCTCGTCCACCAACCCTGCTCTCTCCCCTGCCCTCCCCCCATGCCCAGCAACCCTCCTCTCTGCCCTGCTCTCTCCCCATGTCCAGCAACCCTCCTCTCCCCCCATGTCCAGCTACCCTCCTCACCGCCGCTCCCTCCCCCCTCCATGCCGGGCTCCCTGCACTGACATGAGAGCGCCTCTCACCTCCGTGTGAAAGCGCTGCAGGCAGGGTGGGAGCAGCGGTGGCGGCGACGTCGGGGATGGGGGGTGGAGGTTGGTCTTGACGCGAGGGCGGGACAGAGAGGGAAGTCTCTACTGCACATTTGCGGGTGAGTTGGTCACTTGTCAATTATATAGTTAGATGATTCTTTCCTTATTTATAAGTGTGAGTTTATGTATTTTGTTTCATATTTTGTAATGACTTTTTTTTTTAGCTTTTTAGCCATATTGAACTTGAAATTGTGGGGTATAAATATAATAAATAAATAAATATTCAAAACATTTTTTTCAATGTGTAATGAATGAGGTCACACTTCTTATTAGGGCCACCTCAGACCGCTAAGGGTGATCGGTATGTCCCAAGTTTAAAATATAATCATTGTGCATTCAAAATGTTTGTATCATATAAATCCACAGCATTGTAAGATTTATAAAATCACCAGACTTATCTTGTCTTTGGGTCCCGACATGGACCATGTTTTACTGAAAGCTTTATCAAGGAAACCAGAGGTTTGAAACCAGAGTTCCAAACCATTTTACAGTGCCAGTCCCTCACATGACAAACGTTCACAATTTTCATGAGCGATGAAAAATGTGGTCTATGTGGGGACCCAAAGACAAGTCTGGTGATTTTATTAATCTTACAATGCTGTGGATTTATGTGATTGCATTTTGCACTTTTTGATATTCTCTATTAATATATTATAATTAAACTGAACATTTTGAATGTGCAATGATCATATATTAAACTTGGGACCTACAGATGACCCTCAGTGGTCTGTGGTCACCCTAGTAAGAAGTATGAGCACATTACACATTAAAAAAATATCTTTTGTACCACTGTTTTGAATATTTGACATCAACTGCCTGTATGATTTTTTTTTAAGGCTTTATATACTCTGTGGGATTATTTAGCATATTTTGACACAATTTTCCTTCCAGAGGTTATTCATATTTTTCCTCACTGTTTATCTGGTTAGCCTAGAACAGCTCAGCTTCCTTCAAGAGCTGTATAATCTTTACATTACAGGTTGAGTACTACATATCACCCACCCCTTCTGCTACAATTTCCCTGCCTTCATGCCCTAGTTCAGGATTTAACTTTTTGACTCTACTGGTCACCTCCAGAGTCCTTTACCCCTGGATTCTATATAACATGCCTAGAGATCCGTGCTGAAATCCAAGCATATTCTGTAACGCATGTAACTTCATTGGTTTAACAAGCTAATCAGCGCTGTTAATAGCACTTAACACGCAATAATAAGCACTAATTGGCAATAATTAGAATTTATGCACACAACTCGCTAAATGTATTCTGTAATGCACGCAGGCAAAAGGGGGCATATACGCCTTTATTTTTGTTATGATGACAACAAAGATATTTCTATATAAAAACATATGACTGCCTATGTGTGTTTTTTGTGTCAGCTTTTTTATTGGAAACATTTCCATATATAGATATATATTATTTACTAAAATTGAAAATCACAAACAGCATAGAAACAGCAGTAATAAACTCTGTATTTTGTGCTCATTTTTCTACACTGTTCTATAGAATACAGTAATACATGGCCAAATCTCAGTGAGGATCCTGTTTACATGGGTTCATTCTTAACTGTTGTGATTTGCCTTGGAAAGCCTAGTGTTATAAAGATGGAATATATTGAAATTAAATGGAAGTAAAATTAAATTCTCCTTTCACTGGGGCACATGGAATCACATCTTTACTTGATCTCTTTTATAGAGGTTTACATTTTAGATACACAAATGGATTTTTCTGTTTTGAGCATGTTTCAGGGACATTAAATGGGCTACAATGTAGTCTGTTGGTTTTCTGCAATTTTGTTCTTGTGATAACTCATACTCTGCCAAAACTGAAAACTCTTTTCTTTCTGGACGATAGTAACATCATGGGAGCAAGTTGATGGATATTTCTGAAATATTTAACAAAGTTGAGATTTATTTATTTTAGCGCATTTCTACCCCACATTTTCCCACAAGCGCAGGCATATCTACCCAACTGGGCATTTAAAAGTCTGTCCTTTATTGATGCCGCATGTTCAGAAATCATAGCTATAGGTATAGACAGTTATTCAAAAATTATCACATGCACACACCAGAACAGGCACCCATACACATATAGCAAAAGTAAACAACTTCAACAGAGTATATCCAAATTTTATTTTTTATTTCCTCTTTTCCATCTTCCAAAATTCCAGACAGCAAATGATCAGTTGGACCCAAAGCAGTCCAGAATAAGTAAAGTCAGAAACAACAGTTTATACCTAATTGTTCAACTACCTTTAGGTTTCGCCTTTAGGTTTAAAAAGCAATACCATGTGCATGTAAGGTCTAGATAAATCAATTAAAACCATCAAAGTTTTAAGCAAATGCCCCAAATATGTAAAACTTGGTAGCATAATGAAACAATGATAGAATATTCATATACCAGGCAGTCAACAGATTTATTTTCCACTGAATTTGGCGGTTAATAATGTGCAGCTTGCATTTACATCCAAACAGACTAAGCAGAAATAAATATATACTACAGAACTGGCACATTTAGACTAACTCTGGACTTCTGCATGAAAGTAGCTCTTCTCTCATTATTCAAAACCTCTCTTTTAAACAGTAGTAATAAAAAATATTCAAGTGCAGTTTTATAATATACCACTTCATTCCACAAAACAAAAGGAGCATGTTCCTACATACCATCTTTCTCTTTTGATCTAAGCACAGGAAACAAAAAGATTTTAAATGCTCCAAGGTTTCAACTTAATTAAGGTTTAAAAAAAAACAACACAACTTTTGTACTTAAAAATAAAAACTCTGAATGTTGAGCACCTGATTCTTATAACATGATGTCTGTTTTGGTAGCCTTTTACTAGTGAAAATATGATGCCTGCTAGGGTGTCCCTGTGACCAGCCCCTCAAAATTGATTACGATTTAGAACAAATTACTACTCTAACCAAAGAAAGGTTATTCCATTACGATACTTCCTCTGTGTACATATGTATGCTGCACAAGCCAGCATGTTTGTAACTATAACTGAGATAAAATAACAATGAACGATGACATGGCAGCTAATTGTTTTGTTCTGACGAATATGGCAGCTGCCGGGGGGGGGGGGGGGGGGAGGCTGCAGCTTTTTGATGTCATGCTGGCTCCTGTCTTATTAAACCTCCTTGGCCCCTCCATCCTGTGACTAGAGCAGTCTTACTCATTGGCTGGATCCTACTACAGTCGCTACATTGGAAGGGGAGGATGTTTGGAAAGCTGTAAACTACGGGAGAACTAGGGGAAAATATCTAGACATTTTATCCATTCTTCTGGCTTCAAAACAGGTATTTTACAAATTTGTAGAATCTTGAAAAACCAAGAAAGTTAGCAATCTTCACCTCCTGAGTCCTCAGCCCATCTTCAAGGGCCCCCTAAACTTTTGGTTCCTAGCTTGCCTATGCTTTGATCTGGCTCTGCCCTCCCCCCAAATATAAAAAAACCTATAAAAATGAAGCTTTAAGTATATGCTGATAATTCTTTGATTTTGTGTGGCTGTCAGTACGTACAGTTTTGCCTTAATGGCAGTTAAGTTTTTGTGCTCCCCCCCCCCCCCCAAGAAGCTGCTGCCCTAGGCAAGGGCGTAGTCCTATCTAATGGTTTGGAGCAGTCCTGCCAATGTCCAAATGTGATGGGTGCCAGATCACTACCACTACAGCCATGCCTTCATCCACGCCTGCCACTGCCGTGTTCAGCTAAAGGCTCAGCAACAGCTATAAACACTCTGAGAAAGGTCTTTGCACCAGCTTCCAGGTCCTGCACTGAGCCCTCTCTAAAAATTTTATGACTGCTTTCACTGTTCCTGAGCCAGCAGCTGTTAATGACACTGACAGGAAGATCTACAAATGGGAACTGGGAGTTGGCAAAGATTTCTGGCAAGAGGAGAATTTTCTTCCTATCATCCTGATCAATGATTTTTGGAGGAACCCCCCCCCACATCCCTTTTCATATATTTTGGTGGAGGTGGGAGCTTCCCCCCTCCCCCCCCCCCCCCTCCATGCCTCTAGGTGCACAAATGTTCAACTTTTAAATCTATCTCTGCTTCCCAAGGGAGGCCCTGGGAAGTACTCTTTCAGATCTGCCAAGTTATCCAGATCCAGAAGGGAGACTTTGTGGCCAGTTCTGGATTTGAGCTTACACCCCCAAAGCAGTCATTCTACCCACTGAAATTAAGTCCCATAGTGCATAAAGATGGCACTCTGAAATAAAGGCCTGGCCTAAAATCTCTCTCCAAGAGCTAACTAGGTAGTCTGCCTTCCTCAAGAACCGGCTGTATGGAGGAAGTCCAGTTGTGCAAACTAAGCCTGTGGCAAAAAGAGGAAGAAGAGCATACTGCCTGTCACCTTTCAGTAGGAGAGTCCGGGGAGGGGAAGCACTGTGTGCTATCAGAAATTAGGTGCAGTCCTGCTGCAGCCCATGTACTTGCATACCACGGGTACTGGTGTCTCTCAACATGCTTGGGGGGGGTGGGGTTCCAAGGTGCATTTTGTTATCCCAGCCCTGATGCCAGCTGTACTGTTGCTGGGGACTGGTAACAACACACAAGTTAGGGATCTTGCCAGGTCTTTTGATATTATGTAACTTTGTTTTTTCTTTGTATTGTAATCTGCCTCAAATCTTATTGGATAAAAGTGAACTATAATTGCAGGTTTAAATTAAATACATGGCGGGGAGGGGGATATTTGTCTCATTTGGGAAATTTATGTATTTATTGCATTTGTATCCCACATTTTCCCACCTATTGGTAGGTTCAATGTGGCTTACATAGAACAAGGGGGAAGTTACAAGGTATCGTGCGAGGTTAACAGGTCGGTAGAGACAGAGTCTGTAGAGCTTTCTCGCTGAGGAAGTGGGCCAGGGTAAGTTCATAGGAGCTTCTATGTGTATTACATGACCATAAATTAGAAAGTTATGAGTCGAAAAAGAACACTGTAAAGTCAAGCGGGGTTGCATATTACATGACTATAGTAGGAAAGTTATTTTAAAAAATTTTAAAAAGAGTATGAGGTTGTCACATGTTTATTTTCTTAAACATGGCTGAAGGGATAGGCAAGAGGTCAAACTGCAGCAGCTCACCGATTTATAGAAACTTTGGAGGTGCATATTTACATTTATTTTAAAGGAATACATTTTTGCTGGGAAGTCAGGGCAACTGTTATTTCTATCTGTGCCATATACAACGACAGCAATACCATAAAACAGAATGAATGAGACTGGGGAGCCTGGATAACCCTTTCCCCTCTTTAAAGCATTAACTGTAACAACATACCCTCCTGACCAGAAGTTCAATATCACCAATTTAAATTGTAGGTTTTAGAAAACTAGTTCCCCTCCCTCCACTGCACACCCCCCCCCAAAAAAAAAAAAAAAACAACCCACAAAGTATATTTGCAATGCATTTTACTACGTTTTTACAGTTGACAGCACTTTAGAAAAAGCACAATAATTCCGAGGGTCTCATAGCTTAATGTCGTACTTTAGATCTGACAATACCATGTGGCCTTTTCTTAATCATAAGAGGCTACTGCACACACAGGGTCCAGTTCTGTGGGCACAAGGGGTGCTGAGTAGTGGAGGAATAGCCTAGTTGTTAGAGCACTGGGCTTTATTATCCAGGAGTGTCTGGTTCAAATTTCACTGCTACTTCTTCAGAGGTTGGACAAGTCACTTAACCTTCCATTGCCTGGGATAAAAACAGTCTGTGAACCCTTCAAGGACAGAGAAATACCTACCATCCCCGAATGTGATGCACCTTGAGCAACGACTGAAAAAGGTGTGAGCAAATCCACATTAATAATATTAAGTTCTTTCATGGTATGCAGAGAGAGGTAATCATTTGCTTTCTGTTTAGCCTCCAATCATTTTGAAAAGTTGGCAACACAGAGTAATAGGAGAAAAGCTAAAGACGAAAGGACAGGAGAAGAGGGAGCCGAGCTGAACACCAAAGGGAGAGGGTCATTATTATTTGATTTCCTCCTTTCAGCTCTGTGCCACACACACTGTGCCAACTGAAAATATTTCTGAGGGACTCCGCCTTGCTAGACCTGTGCCAGAGTTCACATAACTGACCTCTCAGTTTTGGTCTTCCCTCCTTGAGCGTGTTAACCCACCCCCATACACACACGTAGCAAAAATAAGGCAACCGTCGTTTAATCCTCTCATATTCAAAGGAAGCAGAAATTCATAGCCAGCCGATTTAGGATGCCGATGGGGAAGGCATGACCCTCAGGAAATCCACAACTATGATGTAGGCAAGCACAGATCTATGCAAGCTTGCAGGACATCAAATAAATTCATTACACTGGTATGCAAGCTTTCTTTTTTTTGCAGTGAGATAGTGGTGGTTTGGGGGGGATGTAAGTACAATAAGGTATTTAACATACTTGAATTCACCTCATTTACGCCCCCCCCCCCCATGCATGTGCCAAGGATGGGGTGGGAATGGGGACAGAGAACGAGATGTGTGGGCTGTGGGCATCACTGCTAAAGAAATTAATTGCACTCACCATATATCAGCCGTCCTGCCATGTGACAGGCTGCCAGCCAGTTGCACGGAAAGAATGAGAAATGAGTCAGAGAGAGCTGCTTGGGTTTTGCAGCACGGTCTCTTACCTGTAGCTGAACTGGGGCTGGGGGGCACCGAGAGACTGCGCTGGAACCCGGTCAGATGCAGCTCCGAGGAGGAGGGGGCTGCCCAGTTCCTCGCCTCGTCCTCTGAAGGCACAGACATCCTCCACCTAAGTGAAACAGGGAGAGAGCAGCCCTGCTCAGGGAGTCAAAGTGCGTGCGTGTGTGTGTGAGAGAGAGAGCACAGGTTCTCAGCTGAGCAAGGCAGGCAGAAGAGAGAGCAGATCCTACAGAGAAAGAGGAACAGAGACAGGGTAAGACTGCAGACTAAGGTCAAGGTCCAGGAGAGCCAGGAGCCTACATGGGAGGACAAGGAAGGCAAAGAGACCACAAATCCTATTAAGAGAAAGGGGACACAGGGTGAGAGAGACTGCAGCCTCTGTCGAAGGTAGAAAGTCTGCTTCTCGGGAAAGAATGCAGAACAGAGTCCTCAAAGGAGAGAGACAAAGAATATTAATTCAGACAAGAGACTGTAGTAGCTGCTCTTCCTAGGAAAGGGAGCGAATGAAAGGGAGATTCCTCCTCCTGCAGCGAGAGCCCGGGGTGTGCCACTCCCAGGGACTGCCCCGCCCGCCCTCTCCTGTCAGCCCTGGACTAGGCACGGTGCCAGGCAGGCTTCCCTTTACGAGGCTTTTGCACAGAGCTGCTTCTTGTTTTGGCTCTGCAGCAAGGACTTCTGAAGGCCAGAACCCCACCCCCTTCTGTGACTGTAGGAAAAGGCTTAATTACCCGATCAGCTCGTTCAAAGCATAAAGAGTAAAAGAGAAGCTCGCTTTAAGGTGGGGGTGATTTCATTCAGTGCCAGGTTTACAGGCACTGTGGATGCACTGATGCTGCGTGAGCAGTTCGCATGCACGTTAAACAGTTCAGGGAGCAGAGATTTCGCTACAAGAGTTTTATGGCACTGACCTAAATTTTTAAGACTTTTCACAATATGCGAAAAAGACCGATTCCAACTGGTAGGAAATAAAAAAAACAAGTTTGGATCGTCTCGACACTGACATCTTTTCAAAGTTTTGGTACTAAACGCGCCCAACCCACCTACGTTTATTGCGTAGGGCGGGGGGACTCCTTTGCCTTCCACTCCTGTTGTGCTCAGATTTTACTCCAGTAGTCTGCGAAAAGGGCGGATCCATCTGACGAGCTGCTCTTCCTACACACAGGAGGAAGCAAGCTGCCAGTTTTGTCCGGAAATGTAAACATCTTTCTTTTTTTTTTTAATTATCTTTCAGGTTGTATGTATCTGCTTTCATTTTCCTTGCATTTCACAAAAGTTCCAGACACACAGTAAAGTTCCAGATGTGTGCAGATGCTGTTTGACTGAAACAGGGAACACACACGTTGCATACAGTTTATCAGATCTTCTTCCCTTTCCCCCCCCCCCCCCAATATAATCTTAGACTATATGAAGGATGGGCAGGCCCATCCATTAGGCAAGACTGGGCAGTCACCTAGTGTCAAGGCCTCTTAAAGCAGTAATATCCTTAAAGCTTTAATATTCAAAAATAACCTCCACACACCTGAAGTCTCTTTTCTGAATTTTACTTTATTGAATACATATAGCCAGTTTACTCACAGTTAGTAGAATCTCAGAAGTGCTGCCCTAAGGCATAGACTTAGCAGTTCTGAAAGATGAGGGGAGGGGTGGAAATTTGAAGAGAAGGAAGCTTTGTTGCAGAAGTGGGAGAGTGGTCAGGTAGATGAAAGCAGTTCAGAGATGGGGAGCTGGGTTTGGGCGATATCTTGAAAGAAAGAATGAACAAGGTAAAAAGACGAGTCCTCTTCAAGGGAATAGGAGGACCCATGCTGTCCGAGGCAAGATGGAGAATGTCTGCTTCATGGAGACAGGGAGGTAAAAAAAAGATCCACACAAGCCCAGGGAGGGGGAATTAAAGGGACCAATAGGGACAGAACCTGCCTCCAGGTAGCAGAGGTGGGCCCAGAGGGCAGTCCTCAATTGGAGAGGTCATACCCTAGCTGACCCATCGGGACAAAGATAGTTCTGGACCGCTTAGTGGAGTGGAAAGAGTAGACAGGAATTGCTTGTTTACTTTTTCCAAAAATACTAGGACTATGGGGCATGCAATGAAGCTACAAATAGTAAATTTAAAACAAATCGGAGAAAATATTTCTTCACTCAACATGTAATTAAACTCTGGAATTCATTGCCAGAGAATGTAGTAAAAGCAGTTAGCTTAGTGGGTTTTTAAAAAGTTTTGAATAGCTTCCTAAAGGAAAAATCCATAGACCATTTTTAAAATGGACTTGGGGAAAATTCACTGCTTATGTCTAGAATATAAGCAGTACAAAATGTATTTACTGTTTTGGGATCTTGCCAGGTACTTGTGACCTGGATTTGCCACTGTTGGAAACATGATGCTGGGCTTGATGGACAGTCGATCTGACCCAATTTGGCAATACTTATGTACTTATGTAATCAGGATATAACAGTAAGTGAACAAAGGAATCAAGCTTGGCTGAGAAAGGCAGGAGAATAAACCACTAGTAACAAATTTTATACAACAAGCAGGGGTAGCTACACTTCACAAAATGGATTGCTCATATATCTTTGCAGTGAGGACTGCAGCAGTAAAAATCCTTAGAAGTGAGAATAACAGTAAAGGCATTAAACATATTTTAGGGCTATACTAAGGCTGCCGGGAGTACAACACTCCCCACCTGGAAGATACCGCTACCACTATCACTATTATTACAATCTATCACACTAGTAGCATGCAGAGTCCATGTTATTATTATTATTATTTATTGCATTTGTACCCCACATTATCCCACCTTTTTGCAGGCTCAATGTTGTGCATTCAGGCCATCCATCGGCCGTGGAGTCGTCTTTTTCATCTCACAGGAGCTGAAACAAGAGATAGACAACAACACTAGACAACACAAAAAAAAAAGAGTCTCTCTGATCTTCAAGGGTTGGTGGTGGTTCACAGTGCTCATGCTTCATACAGGACAAGGAACACAATCTTGGTGATGGGTCTGCAGAAGTTCTTTGCTGTTCCTTCTTTCACGGTTCTGACTTCAACCTTTCAAACGTTCCCATCTTCACTGGGGATGGTTTTTGGTGACCAATGACGGGGTCAATCATTGCGTTAAGTCTAGTTAGCTTTGCTGGTCTGCCACTTGTTGCGGGTTTGAGGGTCAGGAGGTATTCTCGCTTCCAGCGGCTTAAGAAGGTGTTGGCAAGACTTTGGATTTGTCTCCATTGCTGCCTGCAGAAATCTTTCATGTCAAAGTCTCCAGTCAGGTTTGGAGCTTCACCTGTCTTTTGTGTTAGGAGTGTGGCTGGAGTTAGGATCAAAGATGACACTTGGATCAGAGGTCTTACATTGATGATGGCAAACACTTCTGCCAGGAGTGTGGTCAGAACCTTGTGGATGAGGCGGGTAGCCCCTGTTTCTGATAGCAGGGGAAAGCATGGTCATTCTTGGTGGTCTGGAACACTGAGTTTCCCAGGTGGTCTCCTAACTCTGCTAAGGAGACTGTTTTGCAGAGTGTTGGGTCAATGCTCCGTTCCTATTGAACGGGAGCTTCCTTAGTAGTTAGATGGTTGGCACATGGTTTGAACAGGGAGGCGTGCCTGCTTTCTAGGACATTGGTGGAAAATACATTGATACTTGACTTTCTTGTTCGATTGAGGCAGGCATCACCCACTATCATCCAATCCGAGTCGAATCAGTGTGCATAAGGAGCACCGTGTGGGCCCTTGCATGATTCATGGATGTCCAGCAATTCTGGTGTGTCTCTGCCCAGCAAGATCAAGATCGCAGCGTCTGGATACAGAGGTTTGAGCTGGTTGGCTATGGGCTGTAGGTGGTGGTGATTCCAGGCAACCTCTGGTGGGGGAATCTCATCTTTGTCATCTGAAATCTGGTCACATTCAATTAGTGTGGGCAGCCGTGACCTGGTGCTGCCATCCATTGCCTGTATCACATAGCCATTTGCTATTCTCTCCGACACTTGTACGACCCCTGCACAAGTTTTGATGCTATACTGAGAAGTAGTCTTGAGGGATGTCAAACAGGTAGTAGAACTCTGATCTTGCAAGGGACCTGTTGCTCTGCTTATCTATGATAGTGTACATTTTTTTTTTTGTTACATTTGTACCCCGCACTTTCCCACTCATGGCAGGCTCTATGCGGCTTACATGGGGCAATGGAGGGTTAAGTGACTTGCCCAGAGTCACAAGGAGCTGCCTGTGCCTGAAGTGGGAATTGAACTCAGTTCCTCAGTTCCCCAGGACCAAAGTCCACCACCCTAACCACTAGGCCACTCCTCCACTTGGCTGCCTTGTCAGGCTTTCCTGCAGGATACACTTTGGCCAGGCGTATCTTGGTGCAAGATCTCCCTTCATGGTTTCCTCCACACACCTTTGTGCATTTTGGAATGATTTGGAGTGTTGGTGCCCTTCCTTCCTCTGTCTCCCCGTCATGACTCGACTCAGGTTAGAGTTTGATTCAGCACTATCTGGGTGTAAAGCATAGATATGTTGGTTGCTGCTACATTCCGTGCATTTGATGGGTATTTTGCAGCCTTTGGTGAGATGGTCTGAGGAAGAACAACATCTATAGCAGATTCTATACCTTTTGAGCAACTCTTTGTGCTCCTTCAAGGGCTTCTCTCTGAACCCTCAACACTTTCTGAGAGGGTGAGGTTTCTTGTGTATAGGGCACTGTTCATTTAGATCCTGTGCTTTTTCTGTGGTGGGAGAAGGGTCAGACGGTGTGGACATTGAGGGCGACATCTCTGTCTTATATACAGATATAGGCTTCCTGTACCGCTTGACAGGCTTCCCATCCAGGAACTGGCTCAATTCACTTGGTTCAGGTGGCTCATGAACCAGGGATCATTTCTCTTCTTGGCTATATCTCTTATGAACTCTGTGAAGATGTTAAAGGGAGGATATTTCCCTGATTTTCTTCTTTGTATTGTGTGTCAATTACTGTCCACTTCTCCCTTATGTTATGTAGTAACTTTCTTAAGATGGTCTTTGTGCCCCCAAGGTGTATCTAGCTGGCTGAGGTTTGGGAAGCTCTCCTCAGCCTTGGCTGCTTCCAATTCATGAAGGAGGCTTCCCAGCTCTTGCAGCTTGTAGTTGTCTCTAGTGGATATCGCTGGGAATCCATCCAGCCTGTTGAACAGCGAATTTTCTATGGCTTCTGGGCTGCCGTAGTACTCTTCGAGTCTTTCCCATATCTCTTTTAATCCTTAGAAGGGTCATTCAGATATGAATGTTTCAACTCCTCCACACATACGGCTGTTTCCTTTCCCAGACAGTGTAGCACCATGTTAATCTCTTGCTTGGGAGTAAGCCTCATATTTGTTATAGCATCCTTGAAGTCTGATTTCCATGCCCTGTAATGCTCAGGATGGCCATTAAACTGGGTAAACCCTCAACCTCCCAGATCTTTGCGAGCCAGATACCCTACTAGCTGATCTCTTGCTGGGGTTTTAGATTGAGCAGTTGAAGCCCCTGCAGGTTGACTGGCTTTGTCCTTTGTGGGAACTGATGTAGAGTATGACCACTTGGATATTCCCTGCTTGCATGAAGGGTATATAGCTGGTGTACCCCTGAGAAACAGTGACCCGAGCCTTCCTTTTTGTCCAGCTTTGGTGTGGTTGAGGTGAGGCGTCTGCTTCACTAGTCATGCTCAGGATGTGAGCTGGTGGTGGTTTATCAGTGTGTACACTAGCATGTAAATCAGTGTGGTGGCAATTGGATCCTGTGACGTATTGCACTCGAGGCCTGCTTTTTTCAGGCGAGATCGCCACTGATGAAGAGGAACTTGGTTCTTTTTTTTTTTTTTTCATTTTCACATTTTTACAAGCATTTACTACTTGAATAGGTAATACAGTTAAGAAATGATCACATAATTAGGCTAAATAAAAGAGGAAAATATTACAAACTTATATTAGACCACCAAATTGGAGGGGCTAAGAGCCGTTATCTTAGGAGAAAGAAATTTAGTAAGTTATATCACAAGATTGAAATAAAGCAATAGCAGATTAAACAAACCCCAAATATATACAGTGGGGGAAATAAGTATTTGATCCCTTGCTGATTTTGTAAGTTTGCCCACTGACAAAGACATGAGCAGCCCATAATTGAAGGGTAGGTTATTGGTAACAGTGAGAGATAGCACATCACAAATTAAATCCGGAAAATCACATTGTGGAAAGTATATGAATTTATTTGCATTCTGCAGAGGGAAATAAGTATTTGATCCCCCACCAACCAGTAAGAGATCTGGCCCCTACAGACCAGGTAGATGCTCCAAATCAACTCGTTACCTGCATGACAGACAGCTGTCGGCAATGGTCACCTGTATGAAAGACACCTGTCCACAGACTCAGTGAATCAGTCAGACTCTAACCTCTACAAAATGGCCAAGAGCAAGGAGCTGTCTAAGGATGTCAGGGACAAGATCATACACCTGCACAAGGCTGGAATGGGCTACAAAACCATCAGTAAGACGCTGGGCGAGAAGGAGACAACTGTTGGTGCCATAGTAAGAAAATGGAAGAAGTACAAAATGACTGTCAATCGACAAAGATCTGGGGCTCCACGCAAAATCTCACCTCGTGGGGTATCCTTGATCATGAGGAAGGTTAGAAATCAGCCTACAACTACAAGGGGGGAACTTGTCAATGATCTCAAGGCAGCTGGGACCACTGTCACCACGAAAACCATTGGTAACACATTACGACATAACGGATTGCAATCCTGCAGTGCCCGCAAGGTCCCCCTGCTCCGGAAGGCACATGTGATGGCCCGTCTGAAGTTTGCCAGTGAACACCTGGATGATGCCGAGAGTGATTGGGAGAAGGTGCTGTGGTCAGATGAGACAAAAATTGAGCTCTTTGGCATGAACTCAACTCGCCGTGTTTGGAGGAAGAGAAATGCTGCCTATGACCCAAAGAACACCGTCCCCACTGTCAAGCATGGAGGTGGAAATGTTATGTTTTGGGGGTGTTTCTCTGCTAAGGGCACAGGACTACTTCACCGCATCAATGGGAGAATGGATGGGGCCATGTACCGTACAATTCTGAGTGACAACCTCCGTCCCTCCGCCAGGGCCTTAAAAATGGGTCGTGGCTGGGTCTTCCAGCACGACAATGACCCAAAACATACAGCCAAGGCAACAAAGGAGTGGCTCAGGAAGAAGCACATTAGGGTCATGGAGTGGCCTAGCCAGTCACCAGACCTTAATCCCATTGAAAACTTATGGAGGGAGCTGAAGATGCGAGTTGCCAAGCGACAGCCCAGAACTCTTAATGATTTAGAGATGATCTGCAAAGAGGAGTGGACCAAAATTCCTCCTGACATGTGTGCAAACCTCATCATCAACTACAGAAGACGTCTGACCGCTGTGCTTGCCAACAAGGGTTTTGCCACCAAGTATTAGGTCTTGTTTGCCAGAGGGATTAAATACTTATTTCCCTCTGCAGAATGCAAATAAATTCATATACTTTCCACAATGTGATTTTCCGGATTTAATTTGTGATGTGCTATCTCTCACTGTTACCAATAACCTACCCTTCAATTATGGGCTGCTCATGTCTTTGTCAGTGGGCAAACTTACAAAATCAGCAAGGGATCAAATACTTATTTCCCCCACTGTATATAATCTCCCCACATCCTAATCTTAGGGCAAAACATAACGGTTTAGATTCAAAAAGCATTATAATAGTTTTTTCTGTAGAATAAATTGTTTTAGGTGTTCGGGTTCAAAGAAAACATATTTTACCCCTAAATATTTAATGTTGCATTTACAAGGATAGTTCAAGTGGAATGAGGCTCCTAAAGACAAAGTTTCAACACGAAGTGCTAAAAAGTCTTTCCTTCTATTTTGAGTTAGTTTAGTGACATCTGGGAATACCCAGATTTTCCCCCCATAAAATGGGGTTTGCAAGTTCTTCAAAGCCATCTTTCTAACGGATTCTAAGTCTTGAGGAAATATGAATGAAACCAGCAAGGTTTGCCAGTCGGTTATATCAGTTAACGAAGTTTCTAGTAAGTCTGATACATTTAAATTCGGTTGTTCCAACTCTTGTAGTGATTACTTTGTAGGAAGATAATAAATTTTATTCACTGGAGGTATATTTTCTAAGGTAAATTTCAAATTTTCCATCAGATACCTTTTAAAAATTTCTAATGGGGAATATATAGAAGTCCGTGGGAAATTCAAAAATCGTAAATTTAACCTCCTATTATGATTTTCAAAATGTTCCAACTTTTTATGTATCAGCATGTTATCGTGTATTAATTTTACTGAAATTTCCTTCAATTTAGAAGTTTCATTAGACAGATTTTGAATCTTTTCAGTTACCTCTTCTTTCATAGAGGAAAATGCAGAAGTTAATTCATTTACTTTACCCAAAAGCGGTTCAATCTTGCTAGTTGATTCCATCACCGTCTGTAGAGTCTCCATTATTGCCTCAAGAGTCACCGCCGGCGAGGAGACTAAAGATTTTCCTGGCCTCTGTGCCATCTGACTCTCAGCCTTTGCTGTAATACAGGCCTCAGCTATATCTTCGAAGTGGGGACCCGGTAGTAGCTCTCCTCTCTCGTTTCCACGATTAGGGGCTACTCGCCCATCATCGAAGTCAGCTGGTTGCGGTGGTGGTGGGTGCACCGGGGGGGACAATGAAACGTCCTGCCCCTGGAGCTCAGCCTCTCCTCGGATGACCAGACTGGCAAGGATAAGCATGCTGTTGAACTGGCTCGTAATCTATCACTGTTGGATTCTCTACATATGCAGAAAGAAGCCTGGAATCATGTTACACAGGCAACCATTGTGAACTGCTACAAGCGGGCAAGCTTTGTTAGGGATGTGGAGAGGGACGAAACAGATGCAGCTGTTGCAAACGCGTCAGATGAGCAGGCTATTGACATCCCAGCCGGTGTTACTGAAGAGGAGTTTCATCACTATATAGCTGTTGATTACGATCTACAAACAGCTGACGACAGCACTGATGTCCAGATATGCACCTACATGCAGGCAGCGGCTGATGATGAAACAGATGATGAAATGAGCAGCGAGGCACATGCTGACGAAATTCAACAACCTCCTCCTGTCACTTTTGCAGGAGCGTTGGAGAGTCTGAACACCGTTCGGGCCTATCTGGAGGCCACTGGATGTCAGTGCCATGACAGTTTTTACCATCTGGCAGACGTAGTCTATGGAACTCACAGACCCAATAGTATACAGAGGACTATAACTGATTACTTCAAGTAAGCCTAACGTCAGTTAATGGAGACTGTATACTGTACCTATAATAATAAACAGTACTGTACATATGTTTATCAGATGTCAAGCTTCTTTGGGTCACAACGGTTAAGTGCACGCTCCGGTTAATTGCATGTATTTCTTTGGTCCCAGACCCTTACACTATATATATATATATATATATATATATATATATATATATATATATATATATATATAAGCAAGTTCTAAAAGAACTATTGATGCTTATAAATCTTTATTCCATTATTGCACTTACATATTCACATTATTGTTCATTATTTGTTAAAATCCACAAATAACACTATTCATACAATACTTATACATATATCCCCACATTTTGAAACCTATTCAAATTACCCGTATAAGAACATATATTTTCTCAAAACTTGCCAATCAAGTCCGACAGTGGTCAATCTGACCAAGTAGCAACACACTCAATGCGATTATACACAAATATAGTATTAGAAAGTTCTTCCAGGTCCTTCCAAGAACCCAATCACTTTGAGATTATTCAAAAGCTGATATTCTGTTGTACACAGGTTTTTCAATTTGCAGAAAATCCACTGTTACTTCACTTAATAGGCAAAGTTGTCCTTAAAGTATCTTACTCCAAGAACATGTACATCCTGGAAAATTCATGTAATTTTCACCATCTTGATTCAGTCAGCTATTATCACATAACTGCTTGCACTGTTCCTCGTAACTGAAGACATCACTGGTTTAGATCTTTAGCGATACACTCTCTTTTTCACCAGGACCCTACACGTACGTGTTTCGCTCCTCCGAGCGTCTTCAGGGGTCACAATCGGCTATCGCAGACTGTTGGGTACTCGAAACCAGTCACCCACCAGGTCGTCACTTAGGACGCCCGCACATGCTATATATACATATATATATATATATATATACACGCACACACCTGTGTGTATATCATTTTTATAGTTTTTCACTTGTCACAGCAGCTTTTACTTTTTATGAAATCACGTGGTCATTATTTTTCTTGATACGGCTCCTTTACATAGGGGTCCTTTTACTAAGCTGCTGTAAAAAGTAGTCTGCGGTAGTGAAGACACATGAAATTGGCACGCGCTGGGCCTTTTTTTTTTTTTACTGTGGCTGGGTGAAAAGGCCTTTTTTAAATGGGGCAGTAAATGGCCGTGCGGTAAAATCAAAAGTAACGTGTGGCTATTTACTGCCTGAGCCCTTACCTCCACCCACTGACCTAGCTGTAAGGACTCACGTGCTACTCGTGCGGTAATTAGGCAGCGCGCACCAATGTGGCTGCGCTGTCGATTACTGCCGGGAATGCCCCCCATGGTAGAAAATAGAAAATTATTTTCTACCATAGGAAACAGCACATGCCAACTTCGAAACTACCATAGGGTGCCCGTGCTACCCCTGCGGTAGTGCCAGTTTGGCATGCGCTACTTGCGCGTTAGCCCTACGGCTGCTTTGTACAAGTGCCCTTCATTTTTTGGAGATATCACTCTTTTATACAATTTGTCCCACTTTCACTTAGGGATATTCACTTTTTTTTTTTTTTTTACTTTGTATTTATTTATTTATTTAGATTTTGCTCACACCTTTTTCAGTAGTAGCTCAAGGTGAATTACATTCAGGTACACTGAATATTTCTCTGTCCCAGGAGGGCTCACAATCTAAGTTTGTACCTGAGGCGATGGAGGGTTAAGTGACTTGCCCAAGATCACAAGGAGCAGCAGTGGGATTTGAACTGGCCACCTCTGGATTGCAAGACCAGTGCGCTAACCACTAGGCCACTCCTCCATCATTATTTATGTTTTTCTGGTTCCCATTCTGGTATTACATAGTGCACTATTACATTTTTGTTTACTGTTCCCCTTATGCATATGTGTTTTCCACCTACTGTAATTTTGTTTCTCTTTATCTTGTTTATTTCATATTTACCTTTATATATTTTTTTTCACTTTTGTTTTCATGTTCATTTCGTTTTATGTTTAACATGATGTTCTGTTGTTATTAATAGACCCCTGAGGAAGGCTTTTTATGCCAAAATGCAGCCCCTGTTGGGTCAGAATTTTTTACATCTTAGGTGGGTCAAGATTGTGCACACATTTGGTGAACTGTTCAGTGGCATACCTAGCGTATTTGACACCCGGGGCCAGTCATTTTTTTAACACCCCCCTTCCAAAATCCAGTACTAGGCATACTGAGAATACAAAACACTCAGGACCTATAGAGCAATTCTACCAGTCACAAGGATGTACCTAGGAAAAGGAAGCATCTTAAACACTGCAGTGAGCACTAGAACAACAGAAAAACATGCAGAAAATGAGTAACATCTATGAATCCACAGCCAGCACTCTTGGAATCTTTAGCAGCCCTTGCCTGACTAAGGTTGAGCTGCGAGTGTCATGCAAGGCCATATCAGACCAAGATGCACTTTCCAAGCCAGATCCCTGTGTCATCCTGAAAATGCAGTCACATGGGCAGTGATTTGACGAAATCACTCAAGACCAGCTTATTCGGAAAGGCCTATCCCAAGGATTCAACATACTTCCCTACATCCTGCAACACAGCAAATTAATGGACCATTTTGGACATTCTTAACCTTCCCTCCTTTTTCCCTGTATACCCTGTTCTTTCGATGCTCCCTGATCACTACACTATATTGTATTTGTATATTTACCAGATTGGCAATTGCCTCTATGGTTTGATGTAAGCCACATTGAGCCTGCAAATAGGTGGGAAAATGTGGGGTACAAATGTGATAAATAAATAAACATCAATTGTATGGAGTGGAGGAGTGGCCTAGTGGTTAGCATGGTGGACTTTGGTCCTGGGGAACTGGGTTCGATTCCCACTGCAAGCACAGGCAGCTCCTTGTGACTCTGGGTAAGTCACTTAACCCTCCATTGCCCCAGGTACAAATAAGTACCTGTATATAATATGTAAGCCACATTGAACCTGCTATGAGTGGGAAAGCACGGGGTACAAATGTACATAAGTACATAAGTACATAAGTAGTGCCATACTGGGAAAGACCAAAGGTCCATCTAGCCCAGCATCCTGTCACCGACAGTGGCCAATCCAGGTCAAGGGCACCTGGCACGCTCCCCAAACGTAAAAACATTCCAGACAAGTTATACCTAAAAATGAGGAATTTTTCCAGTCCATTTAATAGCGGTCTATGGACTTGTCCTTTAGGAATCTATCTAACCCCTTTTTAAACTCCGTCAAGCTAACCGCCCGTACCACGTTCTCCGGCAATGAATTCCAGAGTCTAATTACACGTTGGGTGAAGAAAAATTTTCTCCGATTCGTTTTAAATTTACCACACTGTAGCTTCAACTCATGCCCTCTAGTCCTAGTATTTTTGGATAGCGTGAACAGTCGCTTCACATCCACCCGATCCATTCCACTCATTATTTTATACACTTCTATCATATCTCCCCTCAGCCGTCTCTTCTCCAAGCTGAAAAGCCCTAGCCTTCTCAGCCTCTCTTCATAGGAAAGTCGTCCCATCCCCACTATCATTTTCGTCGCCCTTCGCTGTACCTTTTCCAATTCTACTATATCTTTTTTGAGATACGGAGACCAGTACTGAACACAATACTCCAGGTGCGGTCGCACCATGGAGCGATACAACGGCATTATAACATCCGCGCACCTGGACTCCATACCCTTCTTAATAACACCCAACATTCTATTCGCTTTCCTAGCCGCAGCAGCACACTGAGCAGAAGGTTTCAGCGTATCATCGACGACGACACCCAGATCCCTTTCTTGATCCGTAACTCCTAACGCGGAACCTTGCAAGACGTAGCTATAATTCGGGTTCCTCTTACCCACATGCATCACTTTGCACTTGTCAACATTGAACTTCATCTGCCACTTGCACGCCCATTCTCCCAGTCTCGCAAGGTCCTCCTGTAATCGTTCACATTCCTCCTGCGACTTGACGACCCTGAATAATTTTGTGTCATCGGCGAATTTAATTACCTCACTAGTTATTCCCATCTCTAGGTCATTTATAAATACATTAAAAAGCAACGGACCCAGCACAGACCCCTGCGGGACCCCACTAACTACCCTCCTCCACTGAGAATACTGGCCACGCAATCCTACTCTCTGCTTCCTATCTTTCAACCAGTTCTTAATCCATAATAATACCCTACCTCCGATTCCATGACTCTGCAATTTCTTCAGGAGTCTTTCGTGCGGCACTTTGTCAAACGCCTTCTGAAAATCCAGATATACAATATCAACCGGCTCCCCATTGTCCACATGTTTGCTTACCCCCTCAAAAAAATGCATTAGATTGGTGAGGCAAGACTTCCCTTCACTAAATCCGTGCTGACTTTGTCTCATCAGTCCATGTTTTTGTATATGCTCTGCAATTTTATTCTTAATAATAGCCTCCACCATCTTGCCCGGCACCGACGTCAGACTCACCGGTCTATAATTTCCCGGATCTCCTCTGGAACCTTTCTTAAAAATCGGAGTAACATTGGCTACCCTCCAGTCTTCCGGTATTACACTCGATTTTAGGGACAGATTGCATATTTCTAACAGTAGCTCCGCAAGTTCATTTTTTAGTTCTATTAATACTCTGGGATGAATACCATCAGGTCCCGGTGATTTACTACTCTTCAGCTTGCTGAACTGACCCATTACATCCTCCAAGGTTACAGAGAATTTGTTTAGTTTCTCCGACTCCCCCACTTCAAATATTCTTTCCGGCACCGGTGTCCCCCCCAAATCCTCCTCGGTGAAGACCGAAGCAAAGAATTCATTTAATTTCTCCGCTACGGCTTTGTCCTCCTTGATCGCCCCTTTAACACCAATTTGTAAAAGCCAGAATAGTACAGATCGTCGATCCTGCACAGTCAATGCTAGCAGAAAGCCATGTCTTTTTCACAGACACAGATACACCCTAATCCACTGTAGAATAAGTAACCACAAACGTTCTATTTAGACAAAAATTAAACTGAACCCCCAAAACCCAGATTCTACATACAATGCAACACCACAGAAATAGAAAATGCCCCCTAGTACTGTGCAAATAACAGATGTAAATTTGAAAAAATCTAACAAATATCAATCACCAGTTTACAAATTAACAAATAGAAATAAAACAAATATTAAAACTAAGATAATACCATTTTATTAGACTAATACATTTAGCTTTCAGAGGCCAAAACCTCCTTCCTCAGGTCAGTACAGTATACTGCTGCTACAGTATCCTATCCTGACCTGAGGAAGGGAGTTTTGTTAGTCAAAATGTATTAAAATTAGTCCAATAAAAAGATTATCTTATTTCCATTTTCTATTTATAAAAATTTATTAACACAGCTACAATACTATTTTATCCTAAAGGAAAAAAAGAAAAAATATATTTTATTTACAGTTTCTTGTCTCTGGTTTCTGTTTTCCTCATCTTCTCTCACTCCTTCCCTTCCATCTAGCATCTGTCTTTTCTCTCTCCTTGCCATTCAGTGTATGCCTTCTCTCTCTTTTCCTGCCCCTTCCATCCACCGTATGCTCTCTCTCTCCCTTCCTTCCTTCCTTCCTTCCATCCACCATCTGCTCTCTCTGCCCCTTCCAACCACTATCTGCCCTCTCTCTCCCATCTAGCATATGCCCTCTATCTCTGCCCCTTCCATCCACCGTCTGCCCTTTCTCTCCCTTCCATCCAGGGTTTACCCTCTCTCTCTTCCCCTTCCATCCACCATTTGCCCTCCCTCTCCCATCCATCCAGGATCTATCCGCTCTCTCTATGTCCCCTCTTTTCAGCCCCAAGATCCAACCCCATTATCCCACCTGCCCCCCTTTTTGGAACTTCAAAACCTATGGTTCATGTAGAAAGAGGAGTGCCATTGCTAGTCCGCAGTTGATGGGTCTACAAACCCATGTATAAGAATCTGGGATGCATAAAGTATTTGCATGGCTTAGAACTAGGAGGTGAGATTAAGGAGAGCCACAACATGGCCAGAGTAATGGATGAGGGAAGGGTAATAGGCAGAACTACAAAGACCACTGGAAGCAGTGAATAAAGGCTAAAGGATTGGAGGAGAATGACAAAACACAGGATTGGGGTGGAAGGTTTTAGAACATTAGAGAACAGCGAGACCCCCTGGATAGAGCATTGTGCCACCACTGTATCTCCAGACTCGTGAAGTATGCCTTCTCCTATACTCCCACATGATATTGAAGAATGCCTGCGGTATTAGAGCCTCTGACTTGAAGCTGATGAATTGTTTATGTTTAATAGATTCTTGATATACAACCAAAGAGTTTACATATTAAATAGAAATATTTTCTCTGTCCCTAGTTTCTGCTCCTGGGGCAATGAAAGGTTAAGTGGTGCTGCCTAAGCTTCATCATTATACAGAATGAATGCAAAAAGACTTGGAGGCATATTTTCAAAGCGCTTAGCCTTCCAAAGTTCCATAGAAACCTATGGAACTTTGGAAGGCTAAGTGCTTTGAAAATATGCCTCAAGGTGTGCAAGATCACGGTTGTGGCTGTGCACTCACAGAGGCTGCTGTGGCATCAATGATCAATAAACCATGTATGAAGCAGCAAGGAGGGAAAATTGAAAGAGACACAATAAGACATAAGATAGGACGGAGAAGTACAGGTATAAGAGGGGATATAGTGAGAGGTGGGAGGAGCAATGACAGAGTCCTCATGCAAGCTAGGTGAGATGACAGAATGGGGGGGGGAGGGGAGGAACCTTGGAGGGCAATTCAGTACTTGCAGGGCTACTAGCCTGGAAAAGTCTTACATAAATATTGCACATTATTGTCAGTGGAAAGGGCTGTACCTCTCTGATTTGCAGCATAGAATTATGGCTTTCAGGTCTTTCCAGTGGTTCTGTGTAAGCCTCAAATTTAATGTACACAGAGGAGGCAAGAGGAGAGTGTCTCTCTGTTACCTGATCCTCTCCTTGTCTAATAAAGTTCCAGGATGTGCAGCTTAGAACAGTGGTTCTCAAATCTGTCCAGGGGGACCACTAGCCAGTTGGGTTTTCAGGATATCCCCAATGAATATGCATGTCACAAAATGAGAACCCTTTATTTCACTCTAGTTATTAATGTCTCCTAAATCCCCATATAAAATAACTACATATATTCCTGATATACATCAATATTAGATTTTAAAAAACAGTTTTGTATTTTTTGTTTGATTAGGTATATACACCCAACTAGTTTCTAAGGCATACTGGCAATAAGCACAGCCTGTACATTTAGTAAGACCCCCTACCTGATATTGATTAGTATATTTGCTTACTAATCTCTCATCAATATTTTGCTCCCTGGTGTATGCATAACAGGGCTCGGCTTCAAACCCTCGATGAATCCCCAGAATAGGCCAATGTTTATTGATTATATTTCGTATTTTAATGGAACAGGGACCATAAGGTAAATACTGATTGTAACTCTAGGATGCTAATTTATGCCATTATTTGTCCGTGTGGACTGTGGCCAGACAGTTAAAATAAATTAAGCACAGAGTGGCACAACACTTGAGTAATATTTGATTATTAAAGATAGACAGACATCCCTTTGGTGGAACACTGGATGTCTTATAATCATGCCTTGGCTGAATTTCAGTTTTTGGTTCTCATTCAGTTTGATGTCACCAGCGGGGGGAATATTTTACAGAAAATGCTTCTCAAGGAACAACGTTTAACTTTTGAGTGGCGTACAGTAATCCCTATGGGGCTTTAACAAAGAGGTGGAGTGGATGGGGACATGTGCTTAATTGTCCTGATCTGATGATACCAGAGGTGCCTCTATTAAACAGAGCACTTGCTCTGGCGTTCAGAAGCATCAGCGCCATTGCTCCGGGCACCTGCAGGAGCCCCGTCCTGGGTATGCAGCCAAGAATATGTGATAAGGTACAAATATTGTAATTGTGTAGATATGGTAGGGAATTTCAAGGAAGATATGGAAGCAGGTTTCTTCTATGCTTTATGTTTGTGTTTAGTTAAACCCCTGAAGATGGCAAGAGTGAAATGCATCGATTGCGTCGGGTTTGACGTCTGCGTTTAAGCTCAAGGGAATGTAACAGAGTGCTTACAAGCAGTGGAAACAAGATAGATATCCACAGATTTGATCGTGGTGGTGGAATATTACTGTGGTACTGAAGAAGAGATCGGAGGATGACTCATTATAAGGAATAACGATGAACTCTATGTGTACAGTGGTAATAACAGGAAGATAGCTATAACGCCTATATAAGGGTGTTGAAAATATTAACATTATGCTAATGCATATCATAAATAATTACGAGACAGAGAGACTCTGTACAACAGAATGGACCCCAAAAAAGAGAAAAGTTAACAAGGGAGAATGTATTTGTAGTTGAATAAGAATGTAGCCAGATATGTTTGTGTAATGATAAGAGGTGTTATAGTGACATGTTATCTCTTCAAGGGAAAAAGTGATAGTGTAAGGTGTGTAGTGTAAATGTAGAGGGTTGTGAGAGAATGTGTGTGAGGAGAGTGTGTGTGAGAGATTTGAAAGATTAGAAGAAACTGGTAAAATCCAATTGTTGGTTTTATAAAAAAGTTTTGATACTAATAAAGAATTTATATCAGGAATATATGTAGTTACTTTATATGGGGACAATGAATATGCATGAGACATATTTGCATGTTTGTCATCTCTATTGTATGCAAATCTGTCTCATGCATATTCATTAGGGGTATCCTGAAAGCGCAACTCACTGGTGGTCCCCCCAGGACAGGATTGAGAACCACTGGCTTAAAGCATAACCTAATAACACATCTCTTGCATCCCTATCATTGCAATGTAACAGATTATTTAATCTATGTACATCTTCTTCAACCCAATCTGTCTTGCAGCAGAGCTCAGCAAGATCCTTATCCTTCTGTGCTGTCAGAGTTTCCACATGTTCAGTAGTACATGCTTACTTTCTGAAGGCCTCTTAAACCGAACACACAGTACTCTCAATCTGATAATGATGAACTTGGTGCTCTAAGCTTCTTTTAGCTAGCTAGTCAGATTTGGTCTTCCAGTAAGCCCTTTAGAGATGCATTGTTCTCCCCCCCACCCCCAATCAGATCTGGAAAATAGATCAGTGCCTTCCCTTCCAAGGGGGTCACTTAGTAAGTTAACATGCATTAAAATATTAATATGCACTATTTGCCACAGGATCCACTACATTAAATGGGCCTTGTGGTAACTAACACATGTTAATGACACTAGCTTGTGTTGTTAGTCTAGGATCCCCTTCCCCAAAAATGTGTCTCTGACAACTCAGCAGAAAGTTTACAATTTTCCACTACTGTATGAACCTTTTTAATTTGCTCACCTATAGCTAGCATCCAGTTTTTTCTGTTTTCTTTCAAGCTGGTGTCCAATTGCATACTTATCTGTTTTAACTCCACTTTTCAAATTCTTGACAGCTTTCGTGTCTTAGATAAATTTGACCCTGCCTCAAGAGCATATTTGTTCCAGATAGGTTTTGTTCCTCAGTCTGGCTGAACCTTGGATATAATGTTTCAAGATTTAAAAGCACAAAGTATAGGTAGAATTAGCTGACTACATATCTCATTTTACAAAAAGAAGCCTTTATTGAAGCAAACAACAGAGCTCCTCTTCCTGGGAAGCTGATATTTCAAGGGACTCAGGGCCAGATGCACTAAACTTAACGAGCCATTAACATGGGTTTTAAACTGGTTCTAGCCAGTTTAACGTGCAAGTAGAAAACCAGGACATGCATAAAAGGGCATTTTCCTATCACGGTAGCAGCTAACGAAAATGGAATGCTGATGATCAAATTAGTATTATAATGTGTATAAATCTTATTGTAATGAGATGCACTACCGTTTTCCGATTGCCTAACCATGGAAAATCTAACAGGAGGTCTGTACCTCTCATTGGGGCTGCGCGGGATTTGTTTGCCTCTAAAAACTTCTATAAATTTAACAAAAAAAAAAAAAACCAAATTGGGGAAAAAAACGTCCAAGTGCTCGTCGTCCTTCACTGCCTAGCCACGTCCAAGTGCTCGTCAGGGACGTCCTTCTAAACTGCCTAACATGGATGTCCTTCAAAAAACCAAAAAAAAAAGGACATCCCTGATGAGCACTTGGATGTTTTTCCCCCAGATTTTTTTTGTGATGGGTATCCTTCTAGTGCCGAGGACGTCCAAATCAAAAAACTATTTAGACGTCTCTTTCGATTCTGCCCTTCCTCCAGGTCTCTCTCAGCCAATCACAGCGCATTTAGCTGACACCAGTGACAGCTAAACGCGCTGTGATTGGCTGAGTGAGACCTGGAGGAGGGGCATTGGATGTGTTGCTAGCACCCCGGAACAGACAGAAAGGAGCAAGGCGGCCGGAGCAGATGCCGCCGATAGCTGCCAGCAGCATCGGGAGCCTCCTCGTAGCCCTTTCATCTCCCTCACGATTATGGTGATGACTTTGTTTCTTTCAGTAACGGTCATCCATAAAGGACGTCCTTGGCATGCGTAGAGCAGCCAACATAACGCTTGGCTGCTCTGCGCATGCTTAGCTGGCCGACTGGCTTGGAAGGAAATCCCATGCAAATGAGCTAGTAGCGACCAGCTCATTTGCATGTGATTTCCTTGATGCATTCCCGTTGCTTACCGATTTGCTTTTAGTGCATGTACCCCTCAGACCCTCATCCAACACTGTCTGCCAAATTAACACTCCACTGTTAATTGCTGCCAAAGACAAACTGACTTTTTGTTATACTGAACATATAGAAAGCTCTGTAATTTTTTTTTAAACAAGAATGTGCTTTCATATAGTAAACCAGCAATTTTCAGATATTCCAGTAATCTGGGGAACAAGAAACAATAGACACAAACTCAAGAGGCAAAACTCTTATCTAACTATACTCGCATGAATACCTGCCTACTACCATCAAGTAACCCCTAAAACTACAACCACAAACAGACCAGTACTAAGAAACATAGGCCTAGTAAATGCCAGATCAGCTAATAAAAAATTTCCTACGATCCATGATGTCATCAATGAATACCACTTAGATATCTTGGGAATAACTGAGAGCTGGCTGGATGAAAGTGGAGAAGTACCACTGGCTGAACTATGCCCACAGGATTCACTATCCTGCACCAACCAAGAACCAACCAAGCAGGGTGGAGAGGTAGCAGTCCTGATCCGAGAGACAAACTGCGCAGAGTCTCCATCCTCCACCTGTTTGAATTAGAATGCCTGCTAATCCAGCTGGGAGATAAGGAACCAATGTGACTGCTTGTGGTCTACAGAGCACCTCACAACACCACATCATCTGTGCAAGAACTGCTGAATTTGCTGATTGAGGTAACCTTGAGCTACCCTATGTTACTGATCATGGGAGACTTTAACCTACATCTTGAAATTCCAGACGCCACTCCTGCTGCCTTCCTTGATACGATGGAAGCTCTAGGATTCATTCAGGTGATCAAATCTCCAACCCATGAAAAGGGCCATATGCTAGACTTGGTGTTCTGCAAAGGGGTTGACATATTGGAACACAAGGCTGGCGGCATAGTGATAACATCCCTTTCATGGACTGATAATTTCCTAACCAAATTTTCTATTGAGGACTACATAAAACAGATGGGCCCAATCAAAGTTTGGAAGGAAATCCGAGACATCTGACCGATGAAAACTTCCTGGAGGCCTTGTTCTACCCCCATGTGGATGAAAAGATGATGACAGTGTCAGAACAGGTTGATATCTGGAATGCATGCTTAGCAATGGCATTAAAAAAAATAGCGTCTCTAAAAAAGGTCCTATGCTCCACAAACAAACGTTCCCCATGGTTCTCCCCAGAACTGCGGATCCTTAAGCATCAAGGACATCAACTTGAAAGAAAATGCAGATAATCTCATCTAGATGAAGACAGGCTCAACTGTCAATGTACCACCAGGCCATAACAACAGCCATAAAACAATATTTTTCTCAACACATATAATAAGCTGCAAATTCAACCAAACAGCTATTTAAAATAGTAAACAGCCTACTGCAAACTCCACAACAGAACCAGCCTTCACAGTCACAACTAACCATCAATGATTTTGCCACGTATTTTTCCAACAAAATTGAAAGTCTCCATCAGGGCCTACAGACAGTCTCATCAAAACTTCTAACACTCCCTCATCCCCACCATCCGGGACTCATTCAATCAGGTCACAGAGGAAGCTCCTCAAAATATCAGGTCTATGGCCTGCAACCTGCCCTCTTGATCCCTGCCCAGCAAATATTGTACAATGAGCGAGCACAGGCCTCATTGAAGGGGCCACTAAAATTGTCAACTCCTCTCTTATGGAAGGGCAACTGCCAACACTAAAAAGAGCTGTGGTGTGTCCCCTACTGAAAAAGAGCTCACTGGTCCAGGACAAGCTTGAAAACTACCGACCAGTCTCTAACATTCCTTTCCTGGCAAAACTTATAGAACAGACAGTCTGCAGTCAACTCAACAACTGACTAATTGAAAGTAATTGACTAGACACATGTCAATTAGGCTTCAGACCTGGGTACAGAACAGAGACAGTTCTTGTGTCCCTTCTTGATGATCTGCAAAGAAACCTTAACAGGAGATCTGCCTCGATACTAGTGTTGCTTGATTTCTCGTTAGCCTTCGACACCGTGGATCATAATATCATGCTTACAAGATTGGCAGAAACATATCAGTGGCACAGTATTTACTTGGTTCAAATCCTAGACAACAATCAGTTCTGTTCAGCAACAGCACATTATTACCTTGGTCATTGGACTGTGGGGTGCCACAGGGATGCATACTGTCTCCCATTTTCTTTAATATCTGCATCAACCTTTGGCTGAGCTGCTTTGGTCAATGGACACAAAATTCTACATCTATGCTGATGATGTGCAACTACTCATACCCACTGAACCAGATCTACCCACAGAGCTCTGAGTAAACTGCCTGCCTGCCTGCCTGCCTAATTGCAACTCAGGAATAGGCAAAACAACAACAAACTTTGCCTATATACCCAAATAAAACTGAGATTCTTTGGGTACCAAACAAAAGTGGACAAATACTCAACTTCAAAATACCTTTTGGGAAGTATGAACTCCCCCTAAAATCACAGGTCAGCAATCTTGGGATATTGCTAGACTCATCACTCACTCTGATTCTACAAATTCAAACAACCTTCAAAAATTGTCTCTATCACATACAGCAGCAAGGAAATCTCTCTCCATATATTGAAAAGATGAGTCTGACCACAGTGGTCCATGCTATGATAACATCACAACTAGACTACTGTAATGCCCTGTACAGTGGCCAAACCAAAGAGGGTTTGTATCAGTCTGAACTAATTCAGAGTGCTGCAGCATGACTGATAGAAGGCTGCAAGTGGCATGACATCACATCACACCCTTCTCGCAAAAGCTACACTGGCTACCTGTACCTTACAAAACTAATTTTAAAACTCTATGCTTGATTTTCAAGGTCCTCAGACAAAATGGGTAGACTACTTAAAGAACCAGTTAGCCCTTTACACACCTTTAAGACCCTCTCAAGGATCATCACTATCTGTACCCTCGTCAAAAGAAATTGTACGATGTGATACCTGCCAGCAAGCCTTCTTAGGAGTAGCCCACACACTCTGGAATTTACTCTCAGGGGGCTATGTATAACTCGAGACTACCTCTACTTCAGGAAGCAGGTGAAAGCATGGCTCTTGTCCCAAGCCTTTAATACATAGGTTGACTTACTATACACTCATTCTGCACCTGGACTAGCTTGCTACATACACTGTAACTTAGATCAGTTCCTTATCTCTTGCTTAACTATACAAAGAACATACCTTGAGTTTAACTAACCATCAAATTATCCCAACTGACTCTACCATGCATCTTGTTCCCATCATATATCTGGCTCTTGGTCCCTCAGCTATATGGTAAGCCATATTGTAGAAAATCTTTAGCATCATATCTATGTTAGTTGAATGTTCTAATGCATGCTTATTAGGTGTATCATTAGTATTATGCTAACATTGTATTATATCTCTGGTATTTAAATTCCAGTGCTGTTAAATGTGTATATTTTTGATTCTATTTCACGGTAGTTCTATTATTATGTTTCAATTTACCTCATTTATGTATTTACCGTCTTGGGTGAATCTCTTCATAAAGGCGGTTAATAAATTATAATTGCTGCATTACGTGTTTGCATATAGCTTCCCCACTTGAAGTAAGAGGGTGATTGTAACCATCAATATGTTACTAATTTGATTTGGCAAACTAAAGAAAGTGAGGTAACAAAAAGTGTTGCCTGTCTTTCTTTGGTCTGCTGTTGCATATTCCTCCTTTGGTTCACTAATTTGATTCAGTCAACTTTATGATTTCTATATTTTAGTAACTATATTCACGTACAATGGCGCAAATTTGCTTGATGTCGGTACTTATGCGAAACAAAGTTCGGCTTTATAATTTTTAGGCACATCGTTACTTTATATTTCCCATGCCAGTTCACACATTTATGTTCTGCTTCACTTTCAGCTTTTATACACAAGTGATCTCAAAATATATTTTATGTACCAAATTGTTCACAATTCAGGTATACATGTATTCCTATATTGAGTTACCTTAATTATTGGAATTATATGATTTTTTTCTTCTTTTTTTAGTGGTTCTTTGCTTCTTGCACATGAGATTGAGAATTTTGCTACCTAGAATCATTCATATGGTATGAAGTATCCATTAGTGTTATTTATACTTTTGACTCTTCTGTCATTTTATATATTGGATTTATACACAAGTGTAATCCATAATGGGGATTACTGAGTACTGTTAATTTTCTCTGGAGTCACTGGGGGGGAGGAAGAGAGTGAACCGGGAGGGGGGGGGGGGAGGGTATGGACTAAGTTGCAGAGGGAAATGTTTCTACTTACTGATCGACAGTAGAGGTGAAGTTTGAAGGTAATTAAAATTCTTGTTTGACTGAGCACATGGTCTTCAGTTGCCTTCACTCCCGCCGGGACCCATAAGGAGAGGGGATATTCTGGAAAGGCCAAATAACCTAAAAGTGAGTTAAGGGGGAGTTATTGTCAGCCAAAGGCAATAACTGTTGATGAGGAGTGCTCTGAGTGGGAGCCCAGCTCGCGAGCAGGAACAGGGAAGAGCCTGTTCAAGGCTAGAGGATGCAGCTCAGTAAAGTGCAATTTAGGAGGAAAGGACAGACAAGGAGGTCTGATCCTGGGGGAGTTTGCTGGTGACAACCAATGCTACCAGCACAGCATTGGATTATACAGCCCAAAAGGTTTGTTGATGAACTGGAGGAGTTGTAGATACTACTACTACTTATAATTTCTATAGCGCTACTAGACGTACGCAGCGCTGTACACTTGAACATGAAGAGACAGTCCCTGCTCGACAGAGCTTACAATCTAATTAGGACAGACAAACAGGAGAAACAAGAGATAAGGGAATATTAAGGTGAGGATGATAAAATAAGGGTTCTGAACAAGTGAATAAGGGTTAGGAGTTAAAAGCAGCATCAAAAAGGTGGGCTTTTAGCTTAGATTTGAAGATGGCCAGAGATGGAGCTTGACGTACTGGCTCAGGAAGTCTATTCCAGGCATATGGTGCAGCAAGATAAAAGGAACGGAGTCTGGAGTTAGCGGTGGAGGAGAAGGGTGCAGATAAGAGAGATTTACCCAGTGAACGGAGTTCCCAGGGAGGAATGTAGGGAGAGATGAGAGTGGAGAGGTACTGAGGAGCTGCAGAGTGAATGCACTTAAAGGTCAATAGGAGGAGTTTGAACTGTATGCGGAAACAGATAGGAAGCCAGTGAAGTGACTTGAGGAGAGGGCTAATATGAGCATAACGACCCTGGCGGAATATTAGTCGGCAAGCAGAATTTTGAACAGATTGAAGAGGAGAGAGATGGCTAAGTGGGAGACCTGTGAGAAGCAAGTTGCAATAGTCTAAGCGAGAGGTGATAAGAGCATGGATGAGGGTTCTGGTAGTGTGCTGAGAAAAGAAAGGGCGAATTTTGCTGATATTATAGAGAAAGAAACAACAGGTTTTAGCAGTCTGTTGAATATGTGCAGAGAAGGAGAGGGAGGAGTCGAAGATGACCCCTAGGTTACGAGCTGATGAGACAGGAAGGATGAGAGTGTTATCCACAGAAATAGAGAATGGGGGAGGAGGAGAGGTTGGTTTAGGGGGATTGCTCTAAGAAACCATTAGTGGATAAAACTGTAACCAATAGTCTTGGATGGACAGAAAACCTCTTAAACCAAATGCTGACTGTACATAAGGAATTATGAAGTTTGCATTAATTGCCTCTTGCAGAGTTTAGTAAAGTTTGCATAAAAGATAACTTCTTGGTGTGGTGAGTAGTCCTTGGGAGAGAGTGAGTGAAAAGACTGCACATGGACAGTTAAGGATGCTCAAGATAAAGCCCAGCTTAACATCCTATGGCCTTCTAGATCTTTATCTGGTCCCAGTCTGCGCCCAAGCTTGAGTGAGAAAGATGAACTATGTGGAAAGTGTGAGTAGCAGAGGTGCTTGCGTAGATAAAAGTGGGAGAGGAGTGCATAGATTGTGTAGAGGAGGTGGTGGTTTGCGACAGTGATCGAGTTGAGGAGATGGCGCATTGTTTGTGTGCAGTCATTGAACTGGTGGTGGAGGATAGAGTGAATGTGGACTGAGTTATCTGTCTAGGGTGCACCTACCAAAGCAATCCGGCCCCAGTGCAGCTGTGCTGCCAGGCTTGTGGCATGGGGTTCTATAGGAGACAGGAGGGCATGGTGATCCCTGCTATGGAGGCCCCAGCTCCGGAAAAGGATCAGAGTTACATATGTACAAGGATCCAGGAGTGGAGATAGGTGGAATCACTGCAGCAGGTTCCTTGGGAGAAGGCCCCAAGGGGATGGAGGTGGCTGGGTCGGATCCACCAAAGCAGGAAAGCCCACATGCCAGCTCGGGACCGAGAGGGCCCAGCCATAGCAGAGACACCTGCAAAGAGGTGGGGAAGCCAAGGTGAGGAGGAACTCCCCAGATCTCGTTTCTGATAACCAGTAGCCTGAAGCCCATGGGGGACTGGATGCGAGAACGGAAAAGGAAGGTGGTGGAAAAGGAGGTGGTGCTCCCCCGAGAGGGGGTGTTACCGGGTCCCAAGACAGCAGCACCTGTACCTGAAGCCCTCTGGGGAAACCTGGAGAGGACATCAAATAGCGGAGCAATTCCACATGAGAGAAAGAACTGCATCATATGGAAGGTGCCTAAGGACATGGAGACAGGCCTGCCAAAGTCCGTCAATATGCTGGAATACCTGTGTTTGGCCATGGGGGAACTGGATTTGAGCATCCCCATGCCTTTGGCAACTGAGTGGGTAGTAAGCAGTCCGGAAGTAGATCGCCTGCTCAGGAGCTTCCAAGTCTGTGCAGGCACTTTTGCTGAGGGAGCAATGCCTGTGCTGACACCAGAGGAAGTGGAGGGCTGCTGGCTGGAGGAACATGTGCCAGCCAAATTTTTAAAGGAACCCTGGATCGACAGGGGAGGGCCAGTGGCGAATGGTTGTCCAAGGTGAGCTGGGTCGACTGGTACCTAAAGAAGATGGTGTGGGACGTGTAGGGTCTGAGCTACCCATATGTACCCCTGCTAGTAATGTGTTTGGTGGACACTCAGCGGGAAGTATGGGCCGGAGCCAAAACCTTCAGGCAGATGACTCCTGACCCTAGCTACCCCATCTAGATGGAGAACCCCAGAATGTGTCATCACATCAATGCCCAATACAGAGAGTGGATTGTAGGCCACTCCATTAGGAAACACCATGTAGAGGTTGTAGACTCATATTATCAATCCCAGTTCCACGGGGTCACTCAACTTATACGGGGGGGGGGGGGGGGGAGGGCGGTGTGCTGGTACAGAAGCCTGATCCCAGATGGTATGGCTGAACTCAATATCTGGACAACCCTGGCGGTGTGATTTGCTGTGAACATTAAAGTTCAGATTGTTTGAATAGCAGACAGCTATATTTGTTGAAGAAAGTTCATGGTTGAAAACAATTTGTGCTTTTTGGGAAAATCTTTGCTTTCTGTGGTTATAGGTTTGCTACAGCTTAAAAAGTTCTAAGTACAAAGAAAATAATTATGCTACAAATAAAAGGGTTTGGTTGTGCGTTTAATAATGTTTGCTCTTTGCCTACCATGGGGTGGAAAGGGAAACATAATGGGTTTGAAATAAAGTATGGGTTGAGTAAACTGTGTTCCATAAGAAGAATTAAAGATAAGGGCTGACAGGTTGCTACCTTTACTAGGCCTAAGGTATCCTGACTCATGCTATGGTAAATGAATAAAGGTGTACAAAAAAAAAAAACAAGAAAGTTAAAGCAGGTTGCACCAATTAAATATCCTGGGTGTTCTGTCTTAAATGAAAAAATTGAAGGTGAATTTGGAAGAGAATAATAATGATGAGTTCACAGTATAGTGATTTAAGCAGGTTGCCACCCTTAGAATATCTGGATGTTCTGACTTAAAGGTTATATGGTAAATGAGATGTTGGTTTGGAAAAAAAAGAAGGGACACAGATTATCTGATAAACTGTGGGAGTGTATAATGGGAAGAAAAAAAAATAATACAATGTTGGTGGTATGTTACACGCTTTTGAATAGATGTTTGAGGTATATACTGTGAAGCAAGGTGGGACCAGATGTTTGTGTTTGGAAAATAAAACTGTTAGTAGTATTTACTATGTTTGGTAACCCCTGCGGAAAAGGGGGAAAGTTAAGTTGGCCCAGTGTCCTGTTTCCAACAGTGGCCAATCCAGGTTACAAGTACCTGGCAGAAACCCAATTAGTAGCAACATTCAATGCTACCAATCCCAAGACAAGCTGTGC
Organism: Microcaecilia unicolor; assembly: GCF_901765095.1. Classification (NCBI taxonomy): domain Eukaryota; kingdom Metazoa; phylum Chordata; class Amphibia; order Gymnophiona; family Siphonopidae; genus Microcaecilia; species Microcaecilia unicolor. Next base: position 375,777,030 of record NC_044031.1, on the reverse strand, counting down.
CTTCCCCATGTCCATCTCAATGACAGACTATATACTTTTCCTCCAGGAACTTGTCCAAACTTTTTTAAAACCCTGACACGTTAACCTGTGTAACCACATCCTCCAGCAATGGGTTCCAGAGCTTATCTATTCTTTGAGTGACAAAATATTTCCTCCTATTTGCTTTTTTTTTTTAATATCTTTTTTAACACTAATAGTACCATGTAAAGCACCATACTAATACAGAAAATAGCGATGCTGTCAAGAACCCAATCAACAATAAAAGAAATAGCAAAACAAAAAGGGGGGGGGGGAGGGAAATAACTACCAGGGGATATCATCAAATTAGCCAGCAAACTAGAAACCGTCCTTAGGGCCCAATAGGGGCTACCAGTGTGTTTTATAATAAGAATTCCCATACAACAAAACTTCACCCTCCATACTAATCTAAACCCCCCTTCTCCACCCCTACATCCCACCCACCCCATGAGCTTCAACATACAAAACTGAAAAGAGAAATGTTCCCTATTAGTTTAAGAGGTCATATGCAGCGCTAAAAACCTTTTCCACAGTTAACAATATTGTCGGCGGGCCTGAGGAATGGGAGGCCGATACTGAGAAGCAATCCAAGTCTCCATCTCATTCATGAAGTCAGCCAAGCAGCCGGCAAGGGTGCCGCCTGAGTTACCCAGACCTGTAGGATACATTTCTTAGCTAACAGTACAGCCAGCAAAACAAACTGACGTTGAGAATCCGTGAGCCCTTGTTCCTTCAAAAATAAATCATTTCCCATCAGCAGCACGCAATAAGACCATTCAAGACTCAATTGAAGCACTCGCTTAACCACAACAGACCAAAAGCCCTGCAAGAGCTGCACACTCCAAAAAGGAATGTAGAAGGGTACCAACACCCACCCAGCATGTAGAACACTGTGGGGTTTCCCACAGCCCCATTTGAACCCCCTTCTGTCTGGGGATATAGACGGTGTAAAATCTTAAATTGTATGACCTGGAGCAAGGCATTAGGGGTGGTACCTTCGACTGAGAGAGCTCAGATAGGTGCTGGCGGGACCTCTTAAAGATTTATTTCATAGATCTTTAGAGACGGGAGATGTTCCGCAGGATTGGAGACGAGTGGATGTGGTCCCTCTTCACAAAAGAGGAGACAGGGAAGAAGTGGGAAACTACAGACCGGTAAGTCTTAAGCTGGTAGGAAAAATAATGGAGTCGTTGCTGAAAGAAAGGATAGTTAACTTTCTAGAAGCCAATGGGTTACATATTGGCAGTATGAACATTTACCACATGTCTTGTGCCCCTATCTTTTTCTCCACGAGTAACCCAAATTAAGCAGATCATACTGAAACATTGGCCAATGCTGCAATTGCATGGGATAAAAACAGAGCCCCTATTTGCACACACTATGGCTCAGAATTTAGAAGAAGTACTTGCCAGACACGATGAGGGACTAAACCAATATGCATGAGTTACTTCAGCCATCACACCCCCAGTCACAGGATGCAGATTTGAGTTGAAGGGGAAGACCGATTGTGAATCCACACAAGTGATTTATGGTACAATATGCCCTTGTGACAAATAGTATATTGGCCAGACTAGATGAAAGATAAAGTAGCGAATAGGGGAACCTCAACCCATACATATACGCAGATGACGTAACGATTTACATCCCATTTAAACAAGACTTAAAGGAAATTTCCAATGACATCAACCAGAGTCTACATATCATGCGTTCATGGGCGGATGCATTCCAGCTGAAACTCAATGCAGAAAAAACCCAATGCCTAATACTCACCTCTCAACATAACATGAACAAATTCACCACCATCAACACACCAAAACTGAAACTTCTAATTTCGGACACCCTAAAAATTCTTGGAGTTACCATTGATCGTCACCTAACACTCGAGAATCACGCGAAAAATACAACCAAGAAGATGTTCCACTCAATGTGGAAATTAAAAAGAGTAAGACCTTTCTTCCCAAGGACCGTCTTCCGTAACCTGGTACAATCAATGGTACTCAGCCATCTAGACTATTGCAACGCACTCTATGCTGGCTGCAAAGAGCAAATAATCAAGAAACTTCAGACAGCCCAGAACACAGCAGCTAGACTCATATTCGGTAAAACAAAATATGAAAGTGCTAAACCCCTACGAGAAAAGCTACACTGGCTACCACTTAAAGAACGCATCACGTTCAAAATATGTACCCTAGTTCACAAAATCATTCACGGAGATGCCCCAGCCTACATGTCAGACCTGATAGACCTACCACCCAGGAATGCTAAAAAATCATCCCGCACATTCCTTAATCTTCACTTCCCCAACTGCAAAGGTCTAAAATACAAACTAACGCATGCATCAACCTTCTCCTACTTGAGCACACAATTCTGGAACGCGCTACCGCGCAACTTAAAAACGATCTACTAACTAACTAACTTCCGCAAACTACTGAAGACCGATCTCTTTAACAAGGTATACCATAAAGATCAACAAATGTGAACTCCTACATATATATCCAGAATTGCTTTACGATACTTGCTTGTTATACTACTATCATGCTTTATCATTATCATCCTTGTGCAATACTAAATATCTATTTTCTAATGTATTTCCACTATTCATGATGTAATGTAAGCCACATTGAGCTTGCAAAGAGGTGGGAAAATGTGGGATACAAATGAAATAAATAAATAAATAAACATCTCAGTAACCTATGGACACGTAAAAAGGAAGCGCCTTTGGTTAGCCATTGGGAGCAACTGGGACACCAAGAAAAAGACCTTTTATTCGTAGTCTTAGCGCAGTGTTATCTACCACGGGGAGGCAATATATCCACAACTCTTTTATGCAAAGAAGCTCAGTTCATTATTTGCTGGCAGACCACTGTCCCTAAAGGGTTAAATAAAGAGATCGACTGGTGGGCGGTAACACATCTCTAGGGTATTTAAACAGTGGGCGGGAAAACATAGCGAGACTGCACATGTATCGGTGTTTTTCCGACCTGGGGTGGACTGCCGAAAAATGTAATTGGAAAGTTTTTTGATTAAGAAGCTAAATGACATACAGTGTGTAACAGAAAGTGAGATTTAAATAAACCTTTCAATTTTCTAGTATGTCATTCCCCTGATGACGCATAATGCGAAACATGTGAGCATGTTGGGATCGGGAGTGAACTATTGAGATAGGGAACATGTTGCACTTCACAAAGGGAAAACAGGCAGCACGTCAAGAGCAAAATAAAAATAAAAAAAGAACTACAAGATTGGAACTGCAAACTGGTTCATGGCACTGTAATGAGATAACATACCTTCATAAGATAAGATAAGTGGATTGTTTTAATCTTCTGCTGATAAAGTATAAGTATGACAAATGGAGAACAGCACTGCTGGATATAATAACCGTGGATAGGAGAGCAGGTAGATACAGGCAGTTAAGTCCAAAAGATCTGCCATTAAAAAAAAATATTGGTAGGGAGGTAGGGATATAGAGTGCTTTGATGGTGGGCATTTTTGCTGTTAAAAGAGTTATTTTCTAACTCTATAATTTGCACCTAGTACTGAGTACTTTCACAACTATAAAAATAGATTTTTTGAGATTATTAAGTTGATCAGGTTTCCATATATTTCTTAAAGTTAAAATTTAATGCCAAGAAGTGTAGAGTCATGCACTTGGGGTGCAGAAACCAAAAAGAGATATACTGGATAGGAGGGGAGAGATTAGTAAGCTCGACTCAAGAGATAGTCCTTGAGGTGTTGGTGTCTGAGGATCTAAAGGTGAAGAAACAACGTGACAAGGCAACGGCTGTGGCCAGAAGGATGCTAGGCTGCATAGAGAGGGGTATAACCAGCAGAAGAAAGGAGGTGTTGAAGCCCCTCTACAAGTCATTGATGAGGCACCACTTGGAGTATAGTGTTCAGTTTTGGAGGCTGCATCTTGCTAAAGATGTAAAAAGACTGGAAGCGGTGCAAAGAAAAGCTACAAAAATGGTATGGGATTTGTGTTGCAAACCGTATGAGGAGAGACTTGCCGACCTGAACATGTATACCTCGGAGGAAAGGAGAAACAAGGGTGACATGATACAGACATTCTAATATTTGAAAGGTATTAATCCGCAAACGAACCTTTTCTGGTGATGGGAAGGTGGTAGAACTAGAGGACATGAATTGAGATTGAAAGGGGGCAGACTCAGAAGTAATGTCAGGAAGTATTTTTTCACGGAAAGGGTGGTGGATACATGGAATGTCCTCCCGCGGGAGGTGATGGAGATGAAAATGTTAATGGAATTCAAACATGCGTGGGATAAACAAAAAGGAATCCTGTTTAGAAGGAATGGATCTACAGAATCTTAGCAGAGATTTGGTGGTGACACAGGTAATTGGGAAGCAAAACTAGTGCTGGGCAGACTTCTATGGTCTACGCCCTGATTGTGACTGAATAGATATGGATAGGCTTGAGTGTAAATAAGGAGCTTCGACATTAGCTTCAGAACGTTTAGTACAAGAAGAGAGCTGGGCAGACTTCTATGGTCTGTGCCCTGAGAATGGCAAGGTCAAATCAAATTCGAGTATACATACAAAGAGGGGCATAATCAAAAGGGTCGCCCAAGTTTTCCTGAGGACGTCCTCGCAGGACATCCCGGCGAAGAGGCGGGGAAACCCGTATTATTGAAACAAGATGGGCGTCCATCTTTCGTTTCGATAATATGGTTAGGGACACCCAAATCTTGACATTTAGGTTGTCCCTAGAGATGGTCGTCCTTAGACTTGGTCATTTCTGATTTTTGGTGATAATGGAAACTAAGGAGGCCCATCCCAGAAATGCCAAATGCAAGCCCTTTGGTTGTGGGAGGAGCCAGCATTCGTAGTGCACTGGTACCCCTGACATGCCAGGACACCAACCGGGCACCTTAGGGGGCACTGCAGTGGACTTCAGAAAAAGCTCCCAGGTGCATAGCTTCCTTACCTTGTGTGCTGAGCCCCCCAAAACCCACTACCCACAACTGTACACTGTCAGCAGTCATTGTCTATGTATGGTCCCGGGTCCAGTCCGTAGAGGCAGTGGGTTTTCAATAATGCACAATCCATACGGGTTTGGATAGAAAGTATATATATATATATATATATATATATATATATATATATATATATATATATAGGCTCACAGCACTTAGTACAGGTAAATATTACAATGCTGTATCTGTGTGTGGGGGCTTAGATGGGAATCAATGAGAGAAAGGTAAGAATGGGGGGGGGGGGTGCAGAGAAAGAGGGAAGCCTTGGGGTAGGGCTGAAGATGTGTGTGTGCAGAGAAAGAGAAAGAGCCTAAGAAAGCAGAGCCATGTGCTCTGAGTGAGAAAGCTTTGGAGTAGGGCTGAAGGAGAAAGGGGGGGCCAGTGCCGGGGGCTCTGGTGGCTAGATATGTGTGTGTGCAGAGAGAGAGAGAAAGGAAGAGAAGAAATGCAGATCCATGTGTTCTGATTTATATATATCTAACAGGAACAGAGAGGGATCAAATTACTTCTTTCCTTCCCAGCCTTTTGTTATCAGCTCTTTCCTTTGCAACTTCCAGTTTAATTTCACAGGTTCTACTCTTTGAAGTCCCTAGTTTTGGAGCCTCTCTGTCTGGCTTCCATTATTATCAGAGAGCCCTGCTCCCAGATGCCCAGAGAGGACAAAGGTATGTTAATTAGGGGTAATTGAGAAACAAAAGGGCTAGCAGGCAGCTGGGCAACATTTGGTCCATTTGCCATGCTCAGAGCTTCCTGAGGGAGGGGGGAGTTATCATAAGCTGGTTTCATCAATCCTGACATCACCACTTTTTTTTTTTGTGCATGGAGGCAAGATGGAAGCAAACCTGGATACCTGATCTGTCACTGTAGTGACGACTGTTCATGTTCCCATACCTCCAGTTATATTGTTCCTGCTAGTTCTAGCAGGTCCCCTGTCTTGCTTATTCATATCTCCACAATAGTGAGATGTTTAAGTCCCTTTATGCAGTGGCGTACCTAGGGTAGTTGACACCCGGGGCTGGTCATTTTTTAACACCCCCCTCCAAAATCCAGTACTAGGCATACCGAGAATACAAAACACTCAGGACTTATAGAGCAATTCTACCATACCATAAGCAGTCATTTCTATGAGTCACACAAGGAAAAAGAAAGCATCTTAAACACTACAGTGAGCACTAGAACATCAATTCACCTATTGTAAAACGAAACCAGACAGATAGTACAGATTGTCAATCCTGCACAGTCAATGCCAACTGAAAGTCATGTCTTTTTCACAAACACAGATACACCCTAATCCACTATAGAACAAGTAATCATAAACTTTCTATTTAGACAAAAATTAAACTGAACCCCCCAAATGCCAGACTCTGCATACAATGCAACACCACAGAAACAGAAAATGTCCCCTAGTACTGTGCAAAATATAAAGACAGCAGATGTAAATTTGAAAAAAAAACTAGCAAATACTAATCACCACTTTACAAATTAACAAATAGAAATAAAACAAATACAGAAAATAAAATACCATTTTATTGGACTAATACATTTGTCAGAGGCCAAAACCTTCTTCCTCAGGTCAATACAGTATAGTGTGTTACAGTATCCTAACCTGACCTGAGGAAGGGGGTTTTGTTCTCCGAAAGTTAGTCAAAATTTATTAAAATTAGTCCAATAAAAAGATTACCTTATTTACATGTTCTATTATAAACATTAACACAGCTACAATACTACTTTATCCTAAAGCAAAAAAATAAATAAAAATATATATTTTATTTACAGTTTGTTGTCTCTGGTTTCTGCTTTCCTCATCTTCTTTTCACTGTCTTCCTTCCATCCAGCATCCGTCGTCGTTCTTTCTCTGCCATCCAATGTCTGCCCTCTCTGCTGTCCCCGCCATCCAATGTCTGCCCTCTCTCCCTGCCCTTTCCATTCACTGTCTGCCCTCTCTCTCTCTCCCACTTCTATTCACTGTCTGCCCTCCCTCTCTCCCCATCCATCCAGGGTCTGCCCTCCTCTCTCCCCCCATCCATCTAGGGTCTGGCCTCCCTCTTCCCCCCCCCATCCATCCATCCATCCATCGTCTGTCCCCTCTCTCTCTGCCCCTTTTTTCAGCCCCCAGTTCCAGCCCTCTTATCCCACCTGCCCCTAGTTCTAGCCCCAGCCCACATCTCCCACTTGCCCCCCCTTTTCAGCCCCACCATCCCACCAATCCGCAGTTTCAGCCCCAGCCCTTTTCTCTCACCAGTCCTGAGCTTCAGCCCCAGCCACTTCTCCCTGTCCCCTTTTCAGCCCCCAGTTTCTGCCCCTGCCCCTTTTTAGCCCCCAGTTCCAGTACTAGCCCCCTTATCCTGCCTACCCTCCTTTTCAGCCCCCCAGTTCCAGCCCCCTTCATCCACATGCCTTGCATTAGGGACCCCTTTTCAGCCCCAGACCCATTTTCCCACCAGCCCCAGGCATGGCTCCCATTTTCTCGCATGGCCCCTTCCCCACCCCCCCTTCTCCCCACCCGTCCCCTTCTCTCCTCTTCTCCCATCTGAGATCCCCCTCCCCACCCCCTCCCCACTCCAGTCCCCTTCTCCCCTCTTCTCCCATCTGAGACCCCCTCCCCACCCCAATCCCCTTCTCCCATCTGAGACTCCCCTCCCCACGTCCCCTTCTCCCATCTGAGAGTCCCCACCCCCTTCTCCCCTCTTCTCCCATCTGAGACCCCCCCACCCCCTTTTCCCATCTGAGATCCCCCTCCCCACCCCAGTCCCCTTCTCCAATCTGAGGCCCCCCTCCTGAGTCCCCTTCTCCCATTTGAAAACCCCCTCCCCAGTCCTCCTCTCCCATCTAAGCCCCCGCAACTCGACCCACCTGCCACCTTCGTGGAGAGACGACAGCCCTCGTCTCCTGCCTCCTTCCTGCTGTGCCTTAAAGAGGGCGAGGGCGGGACCCAGTGAGGGAAGACCCGACGCGACGTCGTGACGTCAACAAGGAGGTTTGCCGGCACTTTCTTTTACAAGCAGGCAGGGCAGACGCGAAGCATGCCTGCCATGCCGCTTTTCAGATTTTTCTTTAAAAGGCACAGCAGGATGGAGGCAGGAGACGCGGGCTGCCTGCAGTCTGCAGTGCCGATGGAGCACCCTCCCACCCATTGACATCCAGGGCGGACCGCCCCCACCGCCCCCCCTTGGTACACCACTGCCTTTATGAGTCCAAGCCTCGTGCCTTAGGTGGGGCAGTCATTAGTGGGCGGGGATGACCTAATATGCCACCCCTTACCCATCTTGGAGAATGGACAGTGCATAAGGGATGCAGCACTTTGGAGGTTAAGGCCTACAGGTACCAGGATGCCCGGTATAAAAAGCCCAAATTAACCTGCCAGACTAGAGTGGTTCCAAGGTAGATGATGGGACTGTATCCAGCAATCCTGACATACACCACTACCATAGCCCTTACAGGTGAAGGGGGGCACCTACATGTGGGTACAGTGGGTTTGTGGTGGGTTTTGGAGGGCTCATATTTACCACCACAAGTGTAACAGGTGGGGGGGGGGGGATGGGCCTGGGTCCACCTGCCTGAAGTGCACTGCACCCACTAAAACTGCTCCAGGGACCTGTATGCTGCTGCGATGGACCTGAGTATGACATTTAAGGGTGGCATAGATGCTGGCACAAAAGATTTTTAAACTATTTTTTTTGAGGGTGGGAGGGGGTTAATGACCACTGGGGGAGTAAGGGGAGGTCATCTCCAATTCCCTCTGGTGGTCATCTGGTCAGTTTGGGCACCTCTTCGTGGCTTGGTCATAACAAAAAAAGGACCATGTAAAGTCATCCAAGTGCTCGTCAGGGATGCCCTTTTTTTCCATTATGGGTTGAGGACGCCCATGTGTTAGGCATGCCCAAGTCCCACCTTTGCTACGCCTCCGACAAGTCCCTGGGAACTTTGGTCATCCCTGTGATGGAAAGCAGTTGGGGATGCCCAAAATCGGCTTTCGATTATGCCGATTTAGGCGATCCTGGGAGAAGGACGTCCATCTTCCGATTGGTGTCAAAAGATGGCCCTCCTTCTCTTTCGAAAATAAGCCTGATAGTATCACATACCATGTAAATTGAGTTTATCTTGTTGGGCAGACTGGATGGACTGTACAAGTCTTTATCTGCCATCATTTACTATGTTACTATGAGTTCATCAAAGCAATGCTGAAGATGTTTAACGGAGACAGTCTGGGCCATCTAAGATCCCCAAGTCTGGGCAAGAGAGTCTAAATGGGGAGCTTACCTATTACCCGTACAAATTTGGTACCACTGAGAGAGCTTATTCAGCGCAAGCGGCAACTGTTTATCCAATTTGGTAAAAGAAATCATGTGGTCCTGTGCTTAGTTTCTTGCTTCTTCTAATACTGTACTGAGGAGAAGGACTTCTGCCTCAGACAAAGCCAACCACCAGCTCCATGCCGGCACCCAAAATTAAGCTGACCTGCAAAGAACACAGCCAACAAACGTACTGCAGAGACAGAATACAGCTGGGTGGGCTCTGTGATGATCTAGAGGGACTAAAGGAAAGTAAATTAGCAGATAAGACCTAATTTCTGCTTCTATAGTGTCCCTCTAGACCATCACAGATGGGAAGTACCAAAGAAGTGACCATCATGGGAGGGACTCTTGAAGCCCTGCTTCCAGCAGTGTAGCTTCAAATGCTGCATCCTTCCACATGTGCATATCCATCTATGATGACCGGTAAAGGAATGAAACAAAGACTTCACTGCTGCCTTGCAGATGTCCAGCAGAGACACCAAGGAATGCTCCACCCAAAAGGCTGCCTGAGCCCGAGTGAAATTCACTACCCTTAAGCAAATAAGTGGATGTGACTTCTTCCTTGATCCACTGAGCAATAGTAGCCTAGTAGCCCCTTCCAATTACCACCAAAGAGCACAAAAAGATGATCAGAGCATTGTAAATCCTGAGTAACGTGGAACTACTGCTGGAGAACCCAATGCACCTCCAGAGAATGCAATCGCTGTGGCTCCTCTGAACCAGCCCGGTCGCCCAGCGCAAGTAGGGAGACTGACTTAATGCCATGAAATGTCAATTCCACCTTAGGAAGAAAAGAAAAAACCAAAATGAGCCCCACTTTATTTCAAAGGAACATCAGAAAGGGATCTTGACACTACAGGGCCTAAAAACTCTGAAATTCTGCGAGCCAAGGACACAGCCACCAAGAACATTGCTGTTAAGGTCAAATCCTTCAATGCACAGTGAGATAAAGGCTCAAAAGAAGCAGAAACCAACATAGAGAATACTAGATTAAGGTCCCAAGGAGGAACAGTGGCCTGTATTGGTGGTCTAATTTTTTCAATTTGTTTATTGAGTTTCAAATATACATAACAATGTTACATTGCCCCTAAACAACTTAATCCTATCAAGGAACTCATCTACCACTACCTAAAACACAAGTTAACTGGCTAAATGAAAAGCATTACTTACACTACTATAGCCCATTCCATGTCTTGCCTTGAGTTACTTGCACCTTGACAGTTTGTTGTCCTTCTACTAACCTAGAAAACCCCCCCTCCCTATCCCCTCCCACCCCTACATCCACCCCTGCCCACCCCCGCCCAGGGAAAGTCTCTCAGAGAATTCACTTCTCATGTCCAAATGTCCGGCTTACATGTTCAGGATGCGCCCTCTGCCCCCTGAGGGAATGGTCTGCCAAAATGGCGTCCAGATCTTATGGAAGTCTTTCTCCGTAAATTTCCGGTCCCCTTTGCAGTCTGCCATTTTCTTTTCGAATCTCATGTACTCTATCATCAGGCAATGCCACTGCTGCAAAGTTGGCACTTTATTTGTAATCCATTCAGTGAGAATTAACTTTTTCCCCACTAGTGTAGCCCTATGAGTAAAGCTTTTGAAGCCCCTAGGAACGGGACACACTAGTATCGGCCGCCCGAACAACATCTGGGGACCGTTCTTCCAAGTTGCCCCCCACATCCTGGATGTCGATTGTGTGAGAGAGTTCCAGAATCTTCGGATACCAGGACATACCCAGAACATATGGCCAAGTGTCGCTCAATCTGCTCCACATTTGGGGCAAGCGCCATCTGGGGTAATTCCCATATGGAATGCCCGTCTTGGGGGGATATATGTTCTCATTACTAGTCTATATTCCATTTCACTGTACATGACCATCTTGGATGAGTTGTGTATCTTGTATATAAACTCTTGCATGTCTCTTGATGTCAAACTTGTGCCCAAATCTTTGTTCCATTTCTTAGACAAAGTCTCATAATCAGGCTCTACCGCCATATCTCTAAGGTGTCGATGGTGCATTGTCAGAGATACTCTGTCCGAGGGAAAATTGTGCCTGCAGGTCCTCAAATGATCTTGGTTGCCCTTCTGCAGTTAAAGCTTGGTATAGGTACACAAGGCCTTTACCCTGCCACCTGCGGAAAACTCCGTGGATAGTACCTGGCGGGAAGGCCGGATTATCACAAATAGCCAAAAAGGGGGTGACCTTACTCTTAAAGTGGTGATATCTGCAGACCCACCTCCACACTGCTCGCGCCGTAGGCAATATGTGTGATTGTTGCAAGACCTGGGGGACAGGTCCCCCTCCCATGTGCAGCAGGTAACTAAAATGCGTTCCTTGAGTTAAAGTCGTCTCCAATGGAGTGTCCAAGAAATCTGAGGTTGCTCTATACCAGTCCGAGATATGTCGCATGCCACTGGCTATGGTGAGATATCTCATACTTAGCAGGCCCAGGCCCCCAAATTCTCGTGGGATTTGCAATATTGCAATTGAAAGTCTGGCTTTGCGCCCTCTCCACAAAAATCTCTGTATAAGTTTATTTAGACGTTTTTCATCTGCTTGCTTGAGAAAAAGTGGGAGGGTCTGGAACGTGTACATCCATTTGGGCGCAATCAGCATGTTATAAGCTGCAATGCGACCCATTAAAGACAATGGAAAATTCTCCCAGAGCCGTAGTCTAGTGTGGGTTGTCTCAAACAAAGGTTCCACATTCTCCTGATACAACCGCGTCAAGTTCTGCGGAATGGTGGTACCCAGGTATCTTATCTTGTCATCTGCCCTTGTCAGAGGGCTGGCTACTCCCGGCTGCGCTTTATCTGGGTATACTTCCATGACCAAGGACTTTTTGATGTTTAGAGTGAAGCCTGAAAGTTCACCAAATTCCTGTATAAGCTGCAACATATGATTTAAGGAATCTAGTGGGCGCACAGTCGCAATCAGCAAGTCGTCTGCAAATGCTAGAGTTTTAATAACTGCGCTCTCCACCCCCACCCCAGGAATTTTGTCTGTTTTCTTTAAAGCCCTCAGTAAGGGTTCTAGGGATAGTATGAACAGGGCCGGGGACATAGGGCAGCCCTGCCTGGTACCTCTGGCAATTTCAAAAAGCTGGGCGCTCACTCCATTCACTAGCACTAAAGCCTTCGGCTCCGTGTACAGAGCAGCTATCGCGTTATAAAACCAACCCCCGACACCCATATATCGCAAGACTGTAAACAGGTATTTCCACCCCACCTGATCAAATGCCTTCTCGGCATCCAGGGCATACAGAGACCGAACAAATCCCACTTGCTCCTCTCCAATTATCCTTGGTAATAACTTAGCTAGTCGGTTGGAGAGGATCTTCGCCAATATCTTTAGATCGACATTAATCAGGGAAATGGGTCTGTAGGAATCTGCCTGATTGGCTGGTTTCCCAGGTTTTTGAATCAATGTAATGGATGCAGTGTTTTCATGTTTTGGGAACCAGCCATTATCGATCACCTGTTCATAGAAAGCACTGATCACTGAGATGAAGGAGGTGGGCAGAACCTTATAAAATTCTCCCGGAAACCCATCTGGTCCGGGCGCGGATCCCATGGGCAGTGATTTTATTACCTCCTGTATTTCTTTGGCCTCCAAGGGTGCCTCCAATTCCTCTTGTTCCCCCTCGGTCAATTGCGGCAGCCCTACCCCATCCAGGAATTTTTTTATCTGCTCTTCATCTGGGTCTCTACCTGCTTTGTATAAAGTTGCAAAAAATTTGGTGAGGATCTGAGCTATTTCTTCACTCTTATTTTGAATATGCCCTTGCTCGTCTCTGAGTGTCAATATTGGACGACAGGGGCCCCATGCAGTGAATAACTGCGCTAGCATCTTTCCTGATCTGTTTCCATACCTGCGGAACTCATATTGCTGGGAGGCTAGGTACTTTTGCCCTCTCTCATGTATTAACGCATTAAGCGTTACTTGAATAGCTTTCAACTGCTCTCTTGTCTCTGCAGTCGGCTGCCTAATATGTTGGGCCTTTGCTTTTCGTAAATCTTGCTCTAGCCTCACTATGGCTATCGTCTGCTTTTTATTTTTTGCATGTACGTAGGCGATTATCTCACCCCTTATAACTGCCTTGGCAGCGCTCCACAGCAATTCAGGCTGACCTAAGTGCTCTCTATTATTTTGAAGGTAATCTTCCCACTTTTGTCTAAGAAATTCTTGGAATTCGCTATTTTGTGAGAGATAACCTGGGAATCGCCAACTACGGGCTTGCCGGTAAAAATTTGGTACCTCCACGTCAATCCAGACCAACGAATGGTCTGTTATCTCCTCCGGTCCGATCTTGGATGCCAGAACCCAGGGGAAGGCAGGTTGGGTAATAAAGATATAATCTATTCTGGAATACGTTCCATGGGCCCTAGACAGATGTGTATAATCGCGTTCCCCTGGGTGTAAACATCGCCATGTGTCAATAAGATTGAGGGCTCTTTGAAAATAAGAGAGTGTATGCGCTTTGGGCCCCCTTCTTGAAGCTGCCCCTGGGTTAGAGCAATCCGCACCAGGATCCATCACCAAATTAAAGTCTCCCATCACTAAGAGATGAGCAGATTTATATGGGAGGCACACCCGCACTAAGTTTGGGTAAAACTTTGGGTCAAATGTGTTGGGTCCATATACCCCCAGTATTAACAGGTCTCTTTGATGCACCCATAGCCGTATCAGAATATAACGCCCATTTGGGTCCGCTTCAACTACCTCCGACTTTGTGGCCAACCCCCTATGAATCAATATTGCCACTCCAGCTTTACGGTCCCCTGACGATACGGCGTGGACTTCTCCCACCCACTGCCTCTTTAATTTATCATGTTCCTCAGGTGTGAGCCTGGTCTCTTGAAGGCAACCTATATCGACCTTATGGCGCTTAAGGCTCGCTAAAATTTTTGTCCGCTTGATCGGGGTGGAAACACCTCCCACATTCCAGGAGGCGAACCTTATAGACCTAATGTTAAGGTTTTCCTATGGGTGTATGTACTCCAGCGCTTCTTGACTGTTGCCTCCTCGGGCACCCAGCCTTGCCCAAGGGTATATTGGTGTCTGTACCCTCCCAGCCCCCCCCCCCTTTCAGCAAAGGGCACATCTCATCCACACAACCTACTCCGGACATTACTAATGACTTCCCTATTCTTGTGGTCTGCATTTCCTTCTGACAGCCAAGTCTTTCCCTTTCCCTGTCCCTCTCCCCCTTCCCAATCCCTTCGCTTTCCCTCCAGTCTCCATTCTATCCCCCTCCTGATGTCTACAGGGAGGACAGTGGGATCAATGAAGTGAGGTCTCCCCCTCCCCCACCAATGTTATTTTAATTACCCCATACCTTCAATGGAAAATGGCAAACTCCCAGGCCCCAATATCTTTCGCTTCAGTTCATCTTCTACTTCACTTGGGCTTGCTTTGGTGGCTATTAGAGTCTAAGTTGAGATTTAAATTCTCAGACATCCAGTCTTGCGCTTCTTTTGGAGAGTAAAAGACATGCCATTTGCTCTGATGATTGATCCGCAGAGTGGCCGGATATGTTAACATGAATTTTTGGCTGGAGTCTGCCAGCGTTTGGCACACCCTCCCGTAGGCCCGCCGTCTCTCCTGTAGGGCCAGTGAGTAGTCCTGGAAGATTTTGACGGACGATCCCTCAAAAGTCAGTGAGTCACATTTCATTCGCGCTCCTCTCAAAATTTCCACTTTGTGGACAAAATTATGAACTTTTACCATGACCACTCTAGGCCTTGGATCGGTGTTATTCTTCCTACCGACTCGGTGGGCACGTTCCAGGCATACAGCTCCGATACTGTCCGTCAGCGCAAATTCCACCTGCAGCCATTTTTCTAATCTGCTGGATAGCGAACGTTCTGGCACTGTTTTCGGGACGCCTACTATACGGAGATTGTCTTTTCTAGACCGATTCTCGAGGTCATCCAGTAGCTGCGATTGTTTTCGCACTGTCCGTTTCAAGTCTTCAAGCTCTGCTGCCCTTCCGGCCTGCTCGTCTTCAGTGGCGGACACTCGCTGTTCTAACTCTCCTGTGCGTCTCGTCGTGTCCGCCAGAAGGTTCTCCACTGCCGCTAGCTGCCCTGAGAGTTGCTGTAGATCTGGTTGTAAGGCTAATTTCACAGCCTCCGCTAGTTGCTGAAGTTGCGGGGGGGGAAAACATCGCCGCCTGCCCGTCTAGCGAAGGACCCGCCGCCATCTTGGGATCCGAAACGTGGGGTTTGTCCGCCTCTTTTTTCCCGGTTTTTGGTGGCATTTTGGGCTCCAATCTTGTGACAAATTGGTCCATGCACTCGCGGATCCTTCTTATCGAACTTGTTTGGTATCAGGGGTCGGGTCGGCACTTACGAGCGATGCGGGGGAGGGTTCGGCCTAAGAGAGGAGCTTTTCTGCTTTCGCTCCTCTCAACACATCACATGATCCTCCGTATTGGTGGTCTAAAAAGATGCACCACCCTGAAAGAAACAGACTTTGTCCTGATGCGCAGCCAGGGACTTACTGTGGACCAGTCCCCTGAAATACGACAGCGCTGTAACTTGCACCTTAAGTAAAGTCAAAGCCAGTCCTTTGTCCAGCCCCGCCTATAAGAAATCCAAACCCTGGGGCAATGACACACACAAAGGAACAGTCTGCCAACTGTCACACTAGTCTACAAAAATATGCCACACCCGCATATAAGCGAGGGAAGCAGACCACCTGCAAGACTGCAGAAGCGTAACAATAACCAAAGCAGAATATCCTCTCTTCCTCAAACACACCCTCTCAAGAGCCAAGTCATAAGAGAGAACTAAGCCGGGTCAGGCAGCCACATCAGACCCTGATACAGCAGGTCCCTCAGCGGAGGCAACCAGAGCAGATACCTGACCAGAGATGCACCAGATCACCATACCAAGGTGTGTGTGGACAATCCGAAGCCACAAGATCCACCAGTCCCCTATGACGCTCTATCCTTTGAACAACCCAGCTGAACAGCAGCCATAAAGGAAACACATAGAGGAGCCCTGACGACAGCCACGGATGCATCAGACCATCCAAGCTGTCTGTGAAACTGCCTTCCTCTGACTGAAAAAACAAGGAACATTGGCATTGGATGCAGTTGCCATCAAGTCCATGAGGGTGAGCCCATGCACACAAAGACAGAACAGACTATGTGGTTTGGTGCAGCTATCTTGTAAAGCTTTAAGAGAACCCAAATGGAAAAAGCAAGGTATGTTGGTAGGCTGGGAAGCCAAACAAGTGAATAGTTATAAGTCATCTCCTTTGAACAGGAGCCACATTCAGCCATGAGGTATAACATTCCTAGTAATCTGCATTTATAAGGAGTAATGTACCATCTCTAGAAGGAACTCACTCAAGACAGTGTATTACCCTAGCACTCCGCCAACTGCCATTACACAGAGAAGTGAAGAAGACAGGCTCCACAGAAACTGTGAGACTGAGTTCCATGCAACTCATGAACATAAACCCTGCTTAGCATAGGTCAAGAAGGTGGACCTAGCATGTGAGGCTAAAGTTGATCAAGCATGTGAAGCTAAGGCTGATAAAACCAAAGTGATAAGCTCAGCTGAATCCGGAGCACCAGACCTGGCTGAATCCAGGCTGCCAAGCTCGCTTGAGCTCAGGTTGGTAAACATGGATGAATTCAAGCAGAAAAAGGGCATAGGCACACATTCTCACAATGGCAGAGTATTTGCATGAGGGAGGAGAAAGCAAAAATGCCAGAATAAAACATGGCAGAAACTTGCCATGCTGTCTACTAAAGGCGGCTTCAATGATCCAGGTGGGGGCGAGATAGGGAACTCAGAGACCTCTGAGATGCACCTCTGCTACCCTTTTAAAAAATTGTATTTGTAGCAAGACCTCAACTGATATCCACATAAGCCTCAAACAGCTCCTCCACCTGCTGCTTTTTGGAAGGAGGGAGAAGAGAGGGCGAAGAACATGTCCCCTGGGACAGTAGCTGGGGATCCTGCATAGACTAGCCACTCTCTCAACAGACAAAAGGCTTTGGACATGGTCAACAGAAGCCTGAGGGACCATCACAGACTCTGGGCCAGGAACTGAAGAAGCCATAGGCAGCAACCATGGAGACTGATTGGAAAGTGGTTCAGACAGCAAAATGGCAGCGGTTCCTGCCAAAATCAGAAGTGCTGCTGCCATTGAGTGCTCCCCTGGCATGCCTGACCTGTCTGAAACCACACCAGAAGAACCTGCCTGCAACTCTGCTGCTGGACCAGACAAGTCCATGCTGGCACAGGCCGAACAGTGCCCCACTGACAGACCACACTGCCACCGGGACACTCACGCAGCACAAAACTGACATGGCCCGGGAAAGGCAGGAAATTGACTCCCTTCAGTGTTCACACTAGCAGTCTGCTGGTATTTCCTTTTTAAAAAAATATTTTTTAATCAAAGCCAAATAGCTCAAACAAGCCCCAAAACAGGCTGCAATTTGTTTGTTTGGTTTTTACATCGTTGTGGAAAAGATCTTCAACAAGCATGATCAAAGGCCAAGGGCAGACTCCTCAGGCACTCAAAACTGCCTGTCCACCACCAGGTTGAGAAGGACAGCCGAGGCTCTTACATCCAAAACCAAGGAAGGGGAAGGGGAAAGGACTCGGTCACCCGAGTGTGACATCCCTAGGGCACACAGAGACCCCCACAATCATCAACCCCAGTCCAGCGGCAGAGAGTGGAAGGGAGTTGGAATCAACATTGTTTTGGAATAATAGCTCTTTTATCTCCTCAGAGGCCTAAAAAGGCATAAAAACCCTGGAAAGGGAAAATAAAACCTCCCCCCCCCCCCACCAGGGACCAAAACACCAAACAAGACTGCTACCATCTACTGAGACTGAGAACACACTGATTTTCAGGGGACTGCACAGTTCACTTATATCCAAAACTCATTGGTTCTCAGTCTCCATCTACTGGTAGGAGTGCATAACCATCTGTGATGGTGTAGAGGGATGCTATGGAAATAACAAATCTAATTTCCAAATGCCTCATGGAATAACCTTGTTTTAAGATCTTTCTTAAACTGTGCAAAAAGAAATTATATAATGAAGAGTTACAGGAAGTTCATTGCAGAGTTTAGGACCTACAGTTCAATACATAGACTTCCTATTAACTTCTTCTAATAGAATGAAATGAAGGAACCTTGAGTAGGTCCTGACTACTGGAATGCAATGTTCTAACAGGCTGATAAAGGCACAAACTTCAGGCAAGAATAGGAGAGATCATTTGATGGAGTGCTTTAAAAACTAAACAATCTTGAATTTTATTTTCTGCTTAATCGGCAGCCAGTGATAATTTTTTAAAACTGGAGTAATGCAAGTAATACCTTGGTACACCTGCTAAAATTCTAGCTGTAGCATTTTGACCCAATTGCAAAGCTTTCAAAGAGTTTTTTGAAAGTCCCAATAAAAGATCAGTACAATAGTCAAAACAAGGAAAAGTCAAAGTCTGCACTACTGCTCTAAAATTAAAAGGGTTTAAAAGATCCAATATAAGACCATTTGTATAGTCTTTAAAATAATAATGGGTAAAGCCTTCAAAGTCTTAGCATGTAGATTTCATATGTATATCGACCAATAAGATCAATAAGATCGACCGATCAAATCTTACTTGATGTTCTTTCATTCCGTGTGGTGAAATTGAAGGAATTCAGGAACTCAGTCTTTTATATTGTAGGCCCTATATTCTGGAACAAACTGTCTCTGAGGTTACGAAGGATCAGGAACATGAATGAGTTTGAAAGAAAATTGAAGACCTTTTTTTTTTATGAAGGCGTATGAGTTGATGGAAGAATGAACTGTGAAGGTGGAATTGATCAAAATCAGAAATCTGTCATTGTTTGTTAGTTATTGTATTTGTTGATCTATGCATTGTGTGTGTAGTATGTTTGTGATCCGACAAGAACCTTGGGATTGAGTGGAATATAAGTTTTTTAAATAACAAACATGAATAGGCAGACCATGGATAATGCAGCTGGGGGCATTCAAGTCATGCATCCCTGGGGCAGATGATAGTTGCAAAGATTGTTTTGGAAAGATGTTGTGCATTTGTTCAATGAACAGTACCTGTTACAGCACAAACACAAAACAACTTGGCTGTAGCTAACTAGGGGTGGGCATTTGCCTGGGGCAAGTTGACGTAACTATTTTGGGCTTGTGGCAGGACTATCCAAGCCAGGGACACTGAAGTAGTAATGATTTAATATAAAGTTGATTACTTGTTTACTCAATAAAACTGTGGCCAAGTTGTTACCACTGAAAATCTGGCTGGAGTCCCTTCCCAGAGACAACACCCTGGAAGGAAAAAACAGGTGGGGAGGTGGCAGTCCAGGCAGCCCAGGGGTTGAGTGACTGTATCATGGCTATATACACATTCGAGGGCTGCTTCAAAACTGTTCATTTCTTTAGGCCTCACTGGCAGAAAATGGTTTGGATTGCCTGATAGGAGAGCTAGTGCATCCTGCAGGGAAGGAAGACAAATGTCGAGAGACAGAGGAACTGCTGTTAATATACATTGCTCTGGAACTGCTCATGAATAACAGCATCTCCAGGTTCTGCTCTTTGATATTGCTGCCACAGGAAACCCATTCATGACTACTGAGGACTAACTTCAAAATATACCCATTGGTGAGACAGGATTTAACTCCCTATCCTCTACTAATAGGCTTGCCTTGGTTTGTCCACTGCTTAAAAAACCCTTTCTGGATCCTTCTCTCCCCGCCAATTTACACCCCGTATCCAACTTGTCCTTCTTGAAAATTCTCAAAAAAATAGTTTTTTTTCTGCTTGAATATTTCCTAGAAAACACTAACATTCTGTATCCCTATCAATCTGGTTTCCATTGCCAACATAATACTGAAACTTTACTTCTCTCTTTTTACAATACTATTCGAGGAGTAAAAGGGGCGATCAGGGAAGACAAAACCGTAGCGGAGAGATTAAATGAATTCTTTGCTTCGGTCTTCACCAAGGAAGATTTGGGAGTGATACTGGTGCCGGAAATTGTATTTGAAGCTGACGAGTTGGAGAAACGTAATGAATTCTCTGTAAACCTGGAGGATGTAATGGGGCAGTTCTATAAACTGAAGAGTAGCAAATCTCCTGGACCGGATGGTATTCATCCCAGAGTACTGATAGAATTGAAAAATGAGCTTGCAGAGCTATTGTTAGAAATATGTAATTTATCCTTAAAATTGAGTGTGGTACCGGAAGACTGGAGGGCGGCCAATATAACACCGATTTTTAAAAAAGGTTCCAGAGGAGATCCGGGAAATTATAGACCGGTGAGTCTGACGTCAGTGCCAGATAAAATGGTACAGAGCATATTCAAAAGCATGAATTAATGAGACAAAGTCAACATGGATTTAGTGAAGGGAAATCTTGCCTCACCAATCTACTACATTTATTTGAAGGGGTGAACAAGCATGTGGATAAAGGTGAGCCGGTTGATATTGTATATCTGGATTTTCAGAAGGCGTTTGGCAAAGTACCTCATGAAAGACTCCAGAGGAAATTGGAGAGTCATGGGATAGGAGGTAGTGTTCTATTGCGGATTAAAAACTGGTTAAAAGATAGAAAACAGAGAGTAGGGTTAAATGTTCAGTATTCTCAATGGAGAAGGGTAGTTAGTGGGGTTCCCCAGGGGTCTGTGCTGGGACCACTGCTTTTTAACATATTTATAAATGACTTAGAGATGGGAGTAACTAGTGAGGTAATTAAATTTACTGATGACACAAAGTTATTCAAAGTCGTTAAATCGCGAGAGGATTGTGAAAAATTACAAGAGGACCTTATGAGACTGGGAGATTGGGCATCTAAATGGCAGTTGACATTTAATGTGAGCAACTGCAAAGTGATGCATGTGGGAAAGAGGAACCTGAATTATAGCTACGTCATGCAAGGTTCTACGTTAGGAGTTACGGACCAAGAAAGGGATCTAGGTGTCGTCGATGATACGTTGAAACCTTCTGCTCAGTGTGCTGCTGCAGCTAAGAAAGCAAATAGAATGTTAGGTATTATTAGGAAAGAAATTGAAAACAAAAATGAAGATGTTATAATGCTTTTGTATTGCTCTATGGTGCGACCGCACCTTGAATATTGTGATCAATTCTGGTCACCGTATCTCAAAAAAGATATAGTGGAAATAGAAAAGGTGCAGAGAAGGGTGACGAAAATGATAAAAGGGGATGGGACGACTTCCCTATGAGGAAAGGCTAAAGCGGCTAGGGCTCTTCAGCTTGGAGAAAAGGCAGCTGAGGGGAGATATGATAGAGGTCTATAAAATAATGAGCGGAGTTGAACGGGTAGATGTGAAGCGTCTGTTCACTCTTTCCAAAAATACTAGGACTAGGGGGCATGCGATGAAGCTACAATGTAGTAAATTTAAAACGAATCGGAGAAAATTTTTCTTCACTCAACTCTGGAATTCGTTGCCAGAGAATGTGGTAAAGGTGGTTAGCTTAGTGGAATTTAAAAATGGTTTGGACGGCTTCCTAAAGGAAAAGTCCATAGACCGTTATTAAATGGACTTGGGGAAAATCCACTATTTCTGGGATAAGCAGTATAAAATGTTTTGTACTTTTTTGGGATCTTGCCAGGTATTTGTGATCTGGATTGGCCACTGTTGGAAACAGGATGCTGGGCTTGATGGACCTTTGGTCTTTCCCAGTATGGCAATACTTATGTACTTATAGATCTAGACCAACACCACTCCATCATTGTTTCTCTCAATCTTTCTTCCGTCTTTGATATGGTTCACCATCACTTGCTTCTTTCCTGTTTGCACTCCCTTGGTCTTCAAGGCACAGTGTTATCCTGGTTCACAAGCTCTCTGACTGTTCCTTCCAGCTTTTTCATGAATTTTCCTTTTCTCCCACCTACCCCATTATTTCTGGTGTGCCCAAAGGCTCCATTCTCGCACCCCTCCTCATCCTTATACAAGAACAAGGTTGCGTATCTTTTTGTTACACCAAAGATGTCGAAATTCAGTTGCAAACCTCGTAACACACAGTGGATCATCTTATCTTAAATTTTGGTGTTCAGAGAATACAAACTGGTTACTAGTCTCCAGCCAAACAGAACAGTGATGAATACGGTCACTTTGAAGCGGAGATGAAGCTGAAGCTGGTTGCAATTCTTGGTGAACACACATATGTCTATCACAACAGACTGCTGGATATCCCATGGAAAATTTTTACATTGGCATGACAGTTCACTGGATTAACAGTCTGCTTGTCTGGCCTTAAGACTGAAGAGTTTCCATACATTTGACATTCTTGCATCACTTCTTGAAGATAATCAGAGTTTGCCATCAGTTGAAAAATAAGACAACAGACAATAATTTCAACTTTGTGAAAGCCTTCTCTGTAATTGGACAGCATGGCAATGATGAAGATGAAAGTGATGAATTAGCACTACTACTAATGCAGATGATAATGATAAAGCATTCTTTGCTATATGGAAGTCAAGGGTATCAGAGATTCCTTTGATCAAAACCTGCAGACCCTTTTAAAAGGCATCAATAATACTGAGGCCTGGCCTGATTTGAAGGAACTTTTTATTAGACTGAACAGTCCACTTCCTGACAGTGCAATTGTTGACCACCTTTTTAGCTGTGGTGGATTATAGACTCACAAGCACTCTCACATGAGTGACAGTCATTTTCAAAATTTAGTTTTACTAAAAGCAAAGTAGATTGAATTGTAGAGCAATAAAATTGTTAGGATAAAAATGTTAACAATAGTTGCATTCACTGTAATTATGGTACTTTTACATTTTACTCAAAAAGTATTATATTAAGTGAAAGTAAAAAAGTTACTGCCTAAGTACATTTTTTAATGTGAAGTAAAAGTAAAAATAAATGTCTATTTTAATACTTTAAGTACTTTGAACAACACTGCTCTTCTTTGACTTTGAGTAGCTCCCTGTTGGGACCTTTTATCTGTCCTTTTCTTCTAGGTGGTGTATATGTCGGAATCCTGCATGAGGGGGTGTAAGAGGCAGACTTTGTCCCAAGTAGAAGGGTTAAGGTAGTGCTTCCCAAACTGTCACCCTTTATGATCCCAGTTTGACAACTAAAAATGTATGAGACCCAGAATGATGCTAAAAACAAAACAAATCTTCATCCCACTTCCCCTAACCCAATTCCTCCCCCTCCCCTCAAAACTTATCCAAAGCCAGGGGCGTAGCTATGGGTGGGCCTGGGTGGGCCCAGGCCCACCCAATCTCAGCTTAGGCCCACCCAGTTTTCCCTTCTCCTCCAATCAGTGCACAGCCAGCCTTTAGCCCCACAGTGGACAGGAAAGATCAGCTCTTCTCTCCTTCCAGCATCGGCACCAGCCACAAGGTATCGCCCCCCCCCCCCCAAGCCTTCCAATCCACCGATAGCGTCAGCGAGAAAGCAGTATACACGCTGCTTTAGACCTGCCCCGAGAAGCTGTAGGAGAGAGAAGGGCTTCCAGGCAGAGACAGGTCTAAAGCAGTGTTTGTACTGCTTTAATTAACCGTATATTAACTGTTCAGTTTGTTTTACAATTCTTTTATTATCTGATTATAGATCCCTGATGCAGGCTTGAGTGTTTTTTTTTTTTATGAATAAGGCTTTGGAAATTTTTTGTGCCTAAGTGCTGGAGGGACTCCCGGACTCCAGGCTGCTTATCAGCTTATTTTTGGATTCCCAGCGCACGACACGTAGTGACTGATCCTAGTGTGACTTCAGTATAACTCTCGGTCTGACCACGCAGTGTCTGGTAGCTTTGATTTATTTATTTTCTCCCTTTCATTTATGACCAATCCGTCACATTATTGCAGTTTGATGAAATCGTTTGGGGTCACCATAGAAGACTGAACTTTTGCAGACCAGAGAGGTCAGGTAAACAAACAGCCGCTGTGCTGTTTTGAGGGTCTGAGCAGCCTGTTTAAGAGGAGCTGGGTAAAAGAATAGTTTTTGCACGTGTTTGCAGTTGAAACTCAAGCCTGTGGCTCTCCAAAGCCTTCAGAAAAATACTTATAAGCAATTAGCACCCTCTTTACCTGTAAAGCTAAACATTAGGATGGTGCATTCAGTTAACCTTACTCTTTCGTAATGGGCTTGGGTCCTAGGTGCAGAGTCCAGAGTTTGTTTCAACGGATCCACTGGTCTGAATGGCTGCATGTTAGTCCTTTTTTCCCCCCTAATGCAGCATAATTGTACGTGAACTGTAGAATTTGCATATATTTCGCATTTATTTCCCTTTGCGAGAAAATTCACAGTGGTTCGCTGCTTAGTTGCCCTTTTCCATGGATGGATTCCACTGTTCCACAGTGCAGCAAGTGCCTGGAATCACCCAAAATGTCTTTCCCCACCTGCAGAGGAGGACTTTATATCATAGGAGCCAACGTTTCAAAATTATTGGTGGTGCTAAACCCAATGGAAATAATCCCTCCCTGGACACATACAAGGAATTTTCTCAATATTGGGGGTGCTCAAGCACCCACAGAGTCGGCTGCAATGCTTTATATTTCTTTACAGAGATATAATACTTAATTTTCAGATGGTGGATGGAAGGGGCAGAGATAGAGGGCAGATGTGCATGGAAAGGGCAGGGAAAGAGGGCATTGGATGGAGGGGACAGCAGAGAGGGCAGGCACTGGATGGCAGAGAAAGAACTAAAGTCTAAAGAGAATCCACGTACTTGGAGAACTCAATAGATCCCACGGCACGTAAAGTAGAAACAAAAAGATGGGAATATTCCCACCTTTTTGTTTCTAGAGAAAGAACTAAGACAGATGCTGGATGGAAGGAAGACAGTGAAAAGAAGATGAGAAAAGCAGAAACCAGAGACAACAAACTAAATAAAATATATATTTTTATTTTTTTGCTTTAGGATAAAGTAGTATTGTAGCTGCGTTAAATGTTTATAATAGAATATGTAAATAAGGTAATCTTTTTATTGGACTAATTTTAATACAGTTTGACAACCTTTCGGAGAACAAAGCCCCCTTCCTCAGGTCAGGATAGGATACTGTAACAGCACTATACTGTATTGACCTGAGGAAGAAGGTTTTGGCCTCTGACAGCTAAATGTATTAG
The DNA here is from genome assembly GCF_901765095.1 of Microcaecilia unicolor. Lineage (NCBI taxonomy): Eukaryota > Metazoa > Chordata > Amphibia > Gymnophiona > Siphonopidae > Microcaecilia > Microcaecilia unicolor. Next base: position 375,751,642 of record NC_044031.1, on the reverse strand, counting down.
TCTAATAAAATGGTATTATTTTATTTTCTATATTTGTTTTATTTCTATTTGTTAATTTGTAAAGTGGTGATTGGTATTTGTTAGTTTTTTCAAATTTACATCTGCTGTCTTTATATTTTGCACAGTACTAGGCGACATTTTCTGTTTCTGTGGTGTTGCATTGTATGCAGAGTCTGGCATCTTGGGGGTTCAGTTTAATTTTTGTCTAAATAGAAAGTTTATGATTACTTATTTTATAGTGGATTAGGGTGTATCTGTGTTTCTGAAAAAGACATGGCTTTCAGTTGGCATTGACTGTGCAGGATTGATGATCTGTACTATTCTGTCTGGTTTCATTTTACAATAGGTGAATTGATGTTCTAGTGCTCACTGTAGTGTTTAAGATGCTTTCCTTTTCCTTGTGTGACTCGTAGAAATGACTGCTTATGGTATAGTAGAATTGCTCTGTAGGTCCTGAGTGTTTTGTATTCTCGGTATGGTGGTTTTAAGGTTTGCAACATAGGTTCCAAATATGTATGTGGTTTATGTTGCTGTTGGGCAGACTGTTTATTAAAAATTATTTAAGATCCAAAAAAAAACTACTCACACCTATATATACACAGTACCCACCCATATTAGCTCTGGGCCCACCCAAAATGTCAGGTCTGGCTACGCCACTCTCTAAAGCAGGAAGATAGCAAAAGCGGTGGTGGCAACAGTGGCAGAAGTTAGTGTAGCAGTGGCCTCTCTAATACATACGCTCCCCCCCCCCCTTCGAGTTGTCTATTAAATCGCTTCAAACAAATCAATTAGACCAATGAAACACTAAACATTAGCAAAGATAAGTCTAATAATATTACAAAATAAGTAAAATGAGAGTTATTGAATATTTAAGGATAAGTAATCATCTAATTTTTCTTTCCCATTTGCAAAGGGGTCCTTTTACTAAACTGTGCTAAAAAGTGGCCGGCAGTAGTTTTGGTGTGCGAGTTTCCAATGTGCTCCAGACACTTTTTAGCACAGCTCTAAAATGGACAAATTTCTATTTTTAATGAATAATTAAATCAACTATAGAATACTAACTTGCTGTTGAGAATATTCCAATATGGTGAACTACGCAAGTGTCACCCCCTCCTGTTTATATTTGATGTATTTACTTAACAGAGGAAAAGACTTCAGATGCACAACTCTTAATGGTGTGATTACCAATATGGATGCCGGGCAAGCTTTTTCATCAGTCTTAAGAACCTCCCATAGTTGAATTGAAATTTTACTTTCTTTTTTATTTCAATATCAATTTATGAACTATTATTATGCAGAATGTAACTGTTCAAGAGCACTTATCTTAATCAAGTATGGTATTTATTTATTTATTACATTTGTACCCCACGCTTTCCCACTCAAAGCAGGTTCAATGCGACTTACATAGTAACAGGTATTACAGAGTAATGATGAAGAAATATACATTAAGTATAGCAGATTAATAAAAGAAATAAGGTAGGTAGAGAGGGGCAAAAGTGAAGGGAGTAGGAGAGGTATGATCAAGGGTAAGTGAGCATTGGAGGAGGGGTAGAAGAGGCGGAGGGTGATGGGACATGGGATAAGCATAGGGAAATTTGGTGGGAGAAGTAGTCTAGATCAATGTCATTTTCTCCTGGATATGTGATGGGTTCATAGGATTAGTCTGGCTCATTTGGGTAGGCTTGCTTGAACAGATGGGATTTTAGTGATTTCCGGAAGGGTAGATAGTCACTGATTGATTGGATAGTTCTGGGGAGGGCATTCCAGAGTTGGCAGCCTAGGAAGGAAAAGTTGGATCCATAATAAATTTTGTACTTGAGTCTTTTGCAATTGGGGTAATGTAGGTTGAGGTAAGTTCACGAAGTTACAGACATGTTTCTGGTGGGAAGGTCAATCAGATTGAGCATATAGTTCGGGAATTCACTGTGGATAATCTTGTGGATTAATGTGTGGACCTTGAAGTTGATTCGTTCTCTGATAGGGAACCAGTGAAGTTTTTCATGAAGAGGTGTTGCACTTTCAAATTGTGATTTGCCAAAAATGAGTATTGCTGCTGTATTTTGGGCAGTATGAAGTTTTTCAGGATATGGGTCTTGCAGCCTAAGAAAATACTGTTACAGTAGTCGGCGTGGGTAAATACTGTGGATTGCACCAAGTTCCAGAATGTATTCGGGGGAGATATGGTTTTATGCGTTTCAGTATCCACATCATGTTGAACATTTTCTTTGTAGTGGATTTTGCGTGACTTTCGAGCAAGAGATGGTTATCTAATGTCACTCCAAGGATTTTAAAGTTATCAGATATGGGGATTGTGGTGCCGGAGATGTTAAAATTAGTAGGGAGGAGCACGGTGTGTTGGGATGAGAGGATTAGGCATTGCATTTTCTCTTTGTTCATTTTCATCATAAAGGCGTTGGCCCAAGAAGTTAAGATGTTGATGCCCAAGGAAATTTTGTCACTGATTTCAGTTAGATTAGATTTGAAGGGAATAAATATGGTGATGTCATCAGCATATATGAAAGGGTTGAGACCATGCCTTAATAGAGCTTTGGCTAGGGGGATCATCATAAGATTGAAGAGGATCGGGGATAGAGGGGATCCTTGAGGTACACCGCAGTTTGGTGACCAGGGAGATGAGATAGTTGAGGTTGATTTAATTTGATAAGATCTTGAGGTGATGAAGCCTTTTATCCATTTAATGATATTTCCGCCAATCTCAAGTTTATCCAATAGTTTGGTTGGAATATTGTGATTTACCGTATCAAATGCACTGGATAAATCGAATTGTAGGAGGAGGATGTTATTTCCAAATGAGATTTCCTGTTTGAATTTGGATATTAGAGTGAGTAGGACGGTTTTTGTACTGCGGGCTGGACGGAAACCCGATTGTGATTCATGTAGAATGGAGAATTTTTGTATAAAGTTGTTAAGTTGAGAGGTCACCCTGTTTTCCATCAGTTTAATTAGCAAAGGGATGGAGGCGACTGGACGGTAGTTGGTGACATCACTTACTGGTTTCTTGGGATTTTTAGCTATTGGTGTAAGTAGTATATTACCATGTTCAGTAGGGAATGAACCTTGCTGTAGCAGGAAGTTTAGATGGGAGGTAAGATCTGTAATAAAGCATTCTGGGGCATCTTTCATTAGGTAGTTGGGACATGGGTCAAGATGGCAGTGAGATTTGGAGAGCTTGGTGATTGCTATAGAAACTTCTTTAGAGGTGAGGGTGAAATTTGTCCATTAGCGGTCAGCTGGAATTTCGTGCATTTGGGGGTCTAGTTCATCAAGAAAGGTATCGATATTTGCACAGTCTTGGGGAATCATGCTGCAAAGATTGGTAATTTTGTCATTGAAGTGTTTGGCTAGCTGGTTAGCAGATGGGTAGTTTGAGGGTGAGGATGTGATTGGGTTGGTGTTAAGAAGATTCTTTAAGAGTTGATATTGTTTTTTTTTATGTCTGTGCCGCTGGTTGTAATTGTTTGTGTGTAGTAGGATCTCTTTGCTCGTTTAATGGCATTTTTGTAATTTCTGTGCGACTGCTTCCATGCATTGTAGGTGAGGTTATTTTTTTATTTCCTCCATGTTTTTTCTAGTTTCCTGGTTTGTGATTTTAGTTTTTTTAGTAGGTCGTTAAACCATGGTGATGGGTTGCGCCCATGTAGAGTTTTAGTAGTGCGTAGTGGGGCTATTTCATCCAGTATAAGTTTGCATCTGTTGTCCCATTCTGTAAGGAAATGATTTGAGTCTGGTTGTAACATAGTAGATGACGGCAGAAAAAGACCTGCACGGTCCATTCAGTCTGCCCAAGAAGATAAATTCATATGTGCTACTTTTTTTATTTGTACTGTCCTCTTCAGTGCACAGACCGTATAAGTCTGGCCAGCCCTATCCCCGCCTCCCAACCACCAACCCCGCCTCCCAACCACCAGCTCTGGCACAGACCGTATAAGTCTGCCCAGCACTATCCCTGCCACCCACCACCGGCTCTGGCACAGACCGTATAAGTCTGCCCAGCACTATCCCCGCCTCCCAACCACCAACCCCGCCTCCCAACCACCAGCTCTGGCACAGACCGTATAAGTCTGCCCAGCATATCCCTGCCACCCACCACCGGCTCTGGCACAGACCGTATAAGTCTGCCTAGCACTATCCCCGCCGCCCAACCACCAGCCCCGGCACAGACCGTATAAGTCTGCCCAGCACTAGTCCCGCCTCCCAACCACCAGCCCCAGCACAGACCGTATATGTCTGCCCACACTAGCCCCGCCTCCCAACCACCAGCTCTGCCACCCATTCTAGGCTAAGCTCCTGAGGATCCCTTTCTTCTGCACAGGATTCCTTTATGTTTATCTCACGCATGTTTGAATTCCGTTACCGTTTTCATCTCCACCACCTCCCGCGGGAGGGCATTCCAAGCATCCACCACCCTCTCCGTGAAAAAATACTTCCTGACATTCTTCTTGAGTCTGTCCCCCTTCAATCTCATTTCATGCCCTCTCGTTCTACCGCCTTCCCATCTCCGGAAAAGGTTCGTTTGCGGATTAATACCTTTCAAATATTTGAACGTCTGTATCATATCACCCGTTCCTCCTTTCCTCCAGGGTATACATGTTCAGGTCCGCAAGTCTCTCCTCATACATCTTGTAACGCAAATCCCATACCATCCTTGTAGCTTTTCTTTGCACCGCTTTGCACTGGTTGTGTAGACCAGTTGTTGTAGTAATTTTGTTGCCAAAACCTTTCCTTGTCAATTCGTCCTCTAGAGATGGTTTTTGCAGAGTCTTGTGTTTTAGGCTGGTCTTTTTTCTGCTAGTGTAGGGATAGTGTCGATTTAAGATGATCCGACCAGGGGATGGCAGACCAGTTGATATCGGATATGTAGATGTTTTGGTCCGTGGAGAATTTGTAAGAGATGACGTCGAGCGAGTGTCCTTTGCTATGGGTAGGTTATATAGAAGGGAGGTTGAGGTTACAGAGGTGAAGGAGATCTTTACATTCTCGGGTGTAGGCAGAGTTGGAATCATCTAGATGCATGTTTAAGTCCCCGATTAATAGTACATTGGAATTATTAATGCAGGCGTTTGATATAAAGTCCATGAAGGTGGATTGGTTATTGTTCCAGTTAGTGGGAGGTCTGTAAAATAGGATACAAATTAGATGGTCATATAACGTGGGACTATAAAGTTTGATCGAAGCAGTTTCAAGTTGCGGTGTAATGGTTTCAGAAATGGTCTCAGCGGAGAAACTTGATTTGTAGATGAGTGCTATGCCTCCACCTCTTTTTTTCTTGTCTGGTCCAGTGTGCGATTTTAAAGCCAGGGGGGCATAGATCGAGTATGATGGGATCTTTTGGGTCACGGACCCAGGTTTCTGTGATGAATAAGAGGTCAAGATTGTCTGACTTAATCCAGTCTGTAAGGATTTCAGTTTTATTAACTGCTGATCTTGCATTGATGTATCCCACGCGGATGGTTAGGTATGGCTCATCAATCAGGGTTGATGGGTGGATATTGGTGAGTTGTCTTGTTATAGATGTTTTGGATTTAGGTGAGCTTGTTTCTGTTTTAGGTGATGGTTGTCTGCGTGGAGATTGGTTTCTTTTTTTTTTTTTTTTTTTTTTTTTTTTTCCTTTATTAATCATTTAATGATTCACACAATAATGTGATTATACAATTCACATTTGAAATAACAAAGATAATTCTTAACATATGGTATTATAAGGAAACAATAAGCATATTTTTTTCGTCCACAGCTAAAGAAAAACGATTCCAAGAAAAGGAAAAGAGAATAAAGAAAATAGGCATTAAATTATTATTACACACTAAATACCTCTAAATTCAGACTCCAGCCTGCAATGTAGGAGGGCATGTAACAGTCACTTCAACTCTAGCATCTAGAAAATCTTTAAGCTGTTTAGGGTCTACAAATTGAAATTGTTTACCCTCAAGCAAAACAGTACATATACAAGGAAAACGTAAAACAAAATTTGCTTTCAGGGCTTCTACTCTGGGACGGAGTTCCAAAAAGGCCCTCCGTCTCACTTGTGTCGGCCTAGAAAGATCAGGAAAAATCCTAACCTTGGAACCCATAAACAGTTTATCTAAATGCCTCAAGGAAAGTCTTAGCACAGCATTACGATCCGGCTCTAACACAAAAGTGACTAACATCGTAGTCCTGTAGGTAATAATTTCCAATGAACTTTCCAGGAAGGAAGTGAGGTTCATTTCTTCACCCATTCCTCGTTTAGGGGGGTCTCCCAATGTCCCCCCAATATTCCAGATGTAGTGGGCCCGAGTTATGGGAGGCAATGAATCTTTGTCCATTCCCAGAATGTCAATCATGTATTTTTTCACCATCTCTATTGAAGAAATTAATGGAGACTTGGGGAAATTAAGAAACCGCAGGTTAAGTCTCCGAGACTGATTTTCAAGGTATTCCAAACGTTTATGTAAGAAATTATTGTCCTTAACCAAAGCGGATTCCAAAGACCCCATTTCTTGAATCTTAGTATCTATTTTTTCAATCTTAAAAGACTGCTGTGCTGTCACTTGTGCCTGAGTCAGAACTGCTTCTGAGAGAATTTTTATATCTGTAGTATTTTCTTTTAACATAGTTTGCATGGAAGAGTGAGTATTATACACCATATCCCACAGTGACTCAAGTGTCACTATAGAGGGTTTACCTATACCACCTGATGGCACTAGGGAGTGTGGTGGGGTCTGGGTTCGAGAAAGTCTATTGATAATAGCTTGTGGAAGTACCTTTGAGGCTAATTCAACGGAAAACGCTGAATCCGTGATCCCACTCGAATTCGCCGCTGTCCTCCCCTCTGGCAGCTCCGAATTGACCCCTTCGGTATCGGATGCTGTCTGGGCTGCGGCGAATAATTCACTTCCTGGTTGTGGAGGTTCCCTGCGGTCTTCGGGGCTCAAGGAAACCCCGTCTCCGCTTCCTATCGACGTCGGCACGTCGACGGTGGCAGAAGGAGTCGATGTGCATAGAGGTCCCGGCGGCATCCTGGGGAACTGCAAAGTCAATTGCCTCAATGCCGACGAAGGTCCAGGAGCTGAGGGGAACTCCCTCACCTTCCCCCTCCGCTTTCCCATCGCTAACGATGAGACGAGGGAATCGCAAGAGGCAACAGTCCACAGCGTCCTCAGGGAGCTCACTCAGGTACGTGTGTGCAAGACGCCATCTTGGATCCAGGGAGATTGGTTTCTTTGGTTGTTTTCGGTACGTGAGGATATGGTTAGCTTGGATGTTCTTTTGTGGTGGTGGAGAACTGGTATTACATTGAATTCCGGGGGGGGGGGGGGGGGGGGCTGTGAATGCTGCATGGATGATCGTGAATGAGTGGATGATTATGAGTATTTTTAAGAAGAACATTTTGATGAGATGTGCTAGTTGTTTGGGGGAAGTGTGAGTTAGAGGGCGACAGGAGGGCAATAGAGGCAGTAGATTAAGTGGTGGAGTTATGTAATTGGGAAACAAACCTAGAAACCGTGTCAAAATGTAATACAGTATGTAGCAACAAATATACACAATAGTCAAAATTGAGATTTAGAGCTAGGGACTGTGTCAAGATATAAACATCGAGCAGTATATAAAGTATAAATGAATATTCAGCAGTGCAATATAGCATCAGATTATACACATTGCAGCATATCTATATTAATAATTCTCACCTCCAAGATTCTCACCTCCAATTCTGAAGCTCACAGTGTGGCAGGGAAACACTGAAGCCCTGTACTGGTGTAGCCTGTCAACACCACTCACTCTCACTCATACAACCACCCTCAGCCACGACCCCAGACACGCCCCTTCCGGACATAATTTGCTACCTGAACGTTCTATTCAGGCCCCAAGCTCCTGCCACTTCCGTTCAGGGTTCGTAATTTCATGGTGGTGAAGCCTCTCTACTCACCATGTCTCTCAGCCACGCCCTCGCGTCGGCCGTGATGACGTCACCACAGAAATGATGTACGGAATGAAAGGGTCATGAGGAGGTGGAGCCAGGATGCAAGTGCCGAATCCGGGGCATCGGACACATGGCAACAGTTCCCGTGCGCTGCAACCGCAACAGAACCGCTATCGTTTGATCGGCTGCGCTGCCACAATGCCTGGCACTCCAAACACCTGCAGTGGCAACAGCAACGCACCGCTGCCGCCATGATGGGTGCCACAACAATCACGGACACCAGTGTGCTCTCCGAGCATCGCCCACTGAGCATGGCTGATGCTCCCCTTCACTGAGGTGAGGCCAAGGAGCTGGCAGTGCGCAGGGAGTGGCGAACACATGCCCGGCGCGACCCTGTGGACAACACCCTTTCCAGCGGAAAACCTCCCCCGAAGCCTCTGCCCGCTACCCACCACCCCAGGTCGCTCGCTTGCTTCCCCCACCCAGGTCACCGCACTGCCCACAACTTTGCTGCTACACCCGCCCCCCCCCCTTCCAACAATTGCCCATGCCCCCTCCATTGAACTAACACAGCCAATACCTCACCAATGCAGCAGTACAGCACATCGCTTCTCTTTGGGTCTTCTTCCCTCCCTGCGTCCCATCCTTCCGGACGTGACATCACAAGAGGGCGGGACACAAGGAGGGAAGAAGACCTGAAAGGAAGCGAACTGCTGGGCTAACCTGCTGCTTGCAGCACTTTCAAATGGACTCGACGGAGGTAAAACCTGGACAGGGAGGAAGGGGGGAGAACCGGTGACTGACGATCTCGGGGGCTGGGGCGACTGCAGAGCTCAGGGGGAGGGGCATGGATGGCCTGGCCTGCTGCGTGCAGCACTTTCTAACGGAGGTAAGATGCGGGGGGGGGGGCCGTGAACGGTGGATCTCGGGGGGCAGGAGCGACAGGAGAACTCAGAGGGAGGGCCATGGATCGGGAACACAAATGGTGGACATTGCGTTGGTGGGGACAGATGCTGCATGGGAGGGCAATGTAGGGGAAAAGGAAGACAAGTCAGGGAGCACTCTGGAACTGCGAGGGAGAGAGGATCCTCCAACTGCGAAGGAGGGAGGGGGGAGCATCAAACTCGGAGGGAGGGAGGGAGGGAGCTGCAACCTGCAGGTAGGGAGTGGGGGACCTGGAACGGGGAGGTACGGAGGGACCTATCCTGGAACTGGGAGGTAGGGAGGGACAAAACTTGGAACTGGGAGGTAGGGACCACCATGGAAGAGGGGGGGGGGACGTGGGGAGTGACGACAACCCTGGAACTCGGACGGATCGACCACACTGCAACTGGGAGAGTGTGAGGGGAGGAGGGGAACCCCCCCCCACACTCTCATTATCACACACACACTCTCTCTCTCACAGACACACACGCACCCAGTCTCACTCTCTCAATGTCACACACACACACACACTCTCAAATTCACTCTCTCTCTCTCTCTCATACACTCACTCTCACACACACTCTTTCAGACATACACACTCTGAGGAAACACCTTGCTAGCGCCCATTTCATTCGTTTCAGAAACGGGCCTTTTTTCCTAGTATAGTATATAGAAACATTTAGCAGTGCAATACAGCATCAGAATATACACATACAAGTATACTACAATATAATGTGATATAGTACAATATAGCATCAAAGTATGCCTTGGAGTCTTAAGCAGTGTGAGGACACTTGGAGGACCATGGCGGGTACTAAGTTACATTGAATGACTACAAACAGTTCTAGGACTGGGGTGGAGGCACAATTATAGGCAGCGAGGTCCAGTTTTGTCAGCTCCTGTGGTCTCCGACCTCACTGATCTTCTGGCTAGAGGTGGAGATCAAGGAAGGTATTATTAGTGGCTAATTGGTGGAAGGCTCAAGATGGAGGTACAGGATAAAAGATAGAAAAAATAGTAAACAGAGAGAGAAAAGGGGGGGGGGGGGGGGGGGAGAGAACAACCCAAAAAGATTTTGTTGTACATTCAAATTTACACGTACAATCCCCAATGGTGGGTTCGGAGAATGTTGAACTGTTATTGTTAAGAATGGCTTGGATCTGTACTGTTGTTTGAGATATATTTCAATAAACTTTACAAATTGAAAAAAAAAGATAGAAGAAATAAACCTCTCTCAATGAGCAAAGGTTGAGATCGTTTCGATGGGGCTTAGAAGGGGAAGTAACTTTCAAGAGGCTCTTCTTCACTCCTCCATCTTTGCAGTTATTAAAATTTGTTGTTGCTCTAGAGGGTCTGCTTCCTCGTCAGGTGCCCAGATCTGAATTGGATCTTTAATGTCAGTCTCACGTTATTCTTCAGAGAGACAAAATGCGCCATACGAGAAAACCTGTCTACCACCACCACCCAGACAACGGTGTGCCCTTGGGAGCGAGGGAGGTCAGTGATGAAATCCATGGAAATTCCTTGCCATGGCTGAGAGGGAATTGGCAGGGGTTGCAAATCCCCCCCATGGTTTTCCAGCTGCAGATTTAGTTCGCGCACAGGTGGGACAGGAGGAAACGAAGTGCAGGGTATCCTGTACCATACGTGGCCAATGTTAATGTCGAGAGATGAGGTGCAGGGTCTTGCGGAATCCAAAGTGACCTGCGAAAGCCGAGGAGTGACCCCATTGGAGTACCTTTCTTCTGGATCGGAGAGGCACAAAAGTTCTCATGGTGGTCACAGCTGCCGGGATGGGCGGAACACGTGCTGGGTCCAACATGGGATAAGGTTCTTCAAGGTCCTCGGGTGTCTCAAAAGCTCGAGATAGGGCGTCTGCCTGTATGTTTTTCTCTGCTGGGCGGAAGACCAACTGAAAGTGGAACCTGGCAAAGAAAAGTGACCAGCATGCCTGCTGTGGGTTTAATCTCTTGGCCTCCTGTAGATACAGATTTTTATGATCCGTCATGACCGTGATTAGATGTGAGGCTCCCTCCAGCAAGTACCTCCACTCTTGGAAGGTGAGTTTCAAAGCAAGTAGTTCTCTGTCCCCGACGGTATAATTCTGTTCCGCCGGGGAAAATTTCCGGGAGAAAAAGAAACATGGGAGTCGCTTACCAGAGGGCGTGACCTGGGATAACATCACCCCAGCTCCCAGTGAAGATGCATCGACTTCCACAATAAAGGATTTAGTGATAGCCGGGCTGCGAAGGATTGGGGCGGACAGAAAAGCTTCTTTCAAAGAGGTGAAGGCCTTGTCAGTTTCGGGAGACCAATTCTTGACGACCGTGCCCTTTCTTGTAAGGGCGGTCAAGGGTGCGGTGATCTGCGAGTAATGTGGAATGAATTGGCGGTAATAGTTAGCGAATCCTAGAAAACGCTGCAGGGCCTTAAGTCCCTGGGGTACCGGCCAATCCTGGATGGCTTGCAGTTTCCCGGGATCCATCTGAAGTCCCTCAGGGGAGATATCGTACCCCAGAAAGGGTATGACTCGCTGGTGGAACGCACATTTTTCCAACTTGGCAAACAGGCGATGATTCCGCAACCGTTGAAGCATGGTATGGACATGAAGGACGTGTTCTTGTGGGGATGAGGAAAAGACCAAGATGTCGTCCAAGTAGACGATGACAGACAAGTATAGGAGGTCCTGTAGAATAAAATTAATAACTGCGGCAGAGCTCTTTTCAGCATGAAAGCCTTATGCATTAAAAGCACAAACTCAGGGGAGAAAAACTCACCCTGACCCTCCGCCTCCGAAGAAATGGATGTAGGAGCTCCTCTGGCAGCCTCTAAACGAGGCGTCCCCCTGCCCTCAGACTCCTCCGCAATGGTGAGGGTCGAGGCATGCGGCTCTTCCAAAATGGCGCCCGCTGCCAGCTCCATTGAGTGGGAAGAAACATCGCTCGCCATGCTCATACTAGTGTGAGAGTCTAAGGAGCACGTTTTACACAGCTCTGCTGCTGATCTGCGTTTACCACAACAGGAGCAGCGCTTAACTCCTTCAGCAGCCATCGTCTGACAGGACGGGAATATAGCAATAAAATGGCAGCTTCGCGCCAAAACTTACCCCGATCGGAATGGCGTCCGCGGGACCTCCCCGGAGGAGCTGGGCACCACTCTCACCTCAGAGGACCGAGTCAACGAGCTCCGGTCAAGCTGCACAGAACCAGAATCACTGGAAAAAGCCTCCGAACAGCCACACAGTAAAAGCACGCTCTTTTTTAACGCTGTGAGAAAAGTTGGAGGCAGGCAGCAACAGAGGGACTCCGGGAGGCGGGGGGAATGGGTAAGGCAGGGAAAGGGCGAACCTATATGATGCCTTTAAAGTGGGCACCACCAGCCACAACACCCCTGCTCAACTGGCAAAGCACAGGAGACACCCCAGGCAGTCTGAAATCCAGGAGCTGATCAAGCTACGTCTATACCTGGTGGGAGCTAGAGAAACACTGAAGGCAGTTGGGGCTAGCCGTCCAAGAGGCACTATGGTTTTTCAGTGTTCTCTATCTCCACCTGCTGGTAGGCGGATACAACCCATCAGTTAATGGATTCATCTGCTGCTGATGACAAGGAAGACTCATATTCCAGAACAGATAACATCTCTGCCCTGGGCTCTTCCTCTGTCTAACTTAAATGGGATGATAGAAGCCATCTCCTTGCTGGAATAAGAGACCCTCAGGAGGATATTTACGTTCTTTTGAGGTGGGGAGGGATCAGAAGGCACCTCATAAGAATCCTCCTCTGAGAAGTAATGAGGGTTTTCTTCTCAATCCCATGAGTGGTCCCATTCAGACTTCTCAACGTATTCAGACTGGACAGAGTCTGTGTCTGCCTCAGCTCAGTGGAACCATGTCCATACTCTGAAGGTCACTGAGGTACAACCCTACCCCTCAGACTCCGGGAAGACTTCCTCCCCCAATATTGTGAGTGGTATTGCATGTGTCGATCTAGACATCCTTCAAGGCACTGGCACAAAGGATCTCTCCACAGTTGGCACAAGCGCCTTTGATGCCTGAGCGGATTGCAACTGTAGCATCTGTGCCAGCTCCTCCCTGAGCATGGCTCAGAACCACTCATCAAAGGTAAGCATCAGCAAAGGCAGGGGAGCCGGGAGAGAGGCAGCACAGAAGCGGGGACCTGGCTGCCCAGAGACTGGCGCACTGGCACCTCTAGAAAAGAGGAGGGAGTGCTCCTCCTGATGCCAGCACTTCTCAGGTACTGGCAATGCCAATACCCCGGAGCTCCCAGCACCATGCATCAATGAGGACCAATGCTTGTGCTTCTTGGGCTCCCCCCCCCCAGTACACAGCATTGCGGTCCTTTGATGTCAATGAGGATGTCAAACTCATACTTGCCCTCGGTGTCAGGTCTGATGCTGATCTGTCCCGAGGCCTACTTTCAGCACCTGATGTCTAGAGAGATGCCGGTACATTCCCAGTGCTAGCTGAAGTATTAGCAGCCATCGAGGTAAATGCTTCTGGTGCTGATGTTGATGTATCAGCCTTCAACAAGCCAAAAAGTTTCTCCTTCTGAACCTGCCATGCCCTGTGTCCTCAACTGCACCAAGAGTGTGGGTCCATGATGGAAATCACCTGATTACACTGGGCACACCTTTTGAAACCACTGGGGGTCTTCTTGGACAATGAGAAAAGAATGACAGTCAAATTAAACTCCTCAACTGTGAACAGTAAAAAGGGGCAGCATTCAAACTGAGGTCAGTGCTCCAACCTAAACAGGCCTAGCAACTCACAAAAAAGAAAGGAAACTTAAAAGAGCTGATTACACTACAAAAATTAAAAGGAAACAAAATAAAATAAAAAGAAAGGAAAAATAACCATGACAGGGACAAAAATACCCACACTGCAAATAAAGAGAAAAATACACACTGAGAGAACATGATTATGTGTCCTCCCTACTCTGTGGAAAATTAAGACTTAGGGACCCACACTCGTGCATTGGACGGGAAGGCACTAGCAGCACATGCATGGTGGGATGCAGCCAGAAAGTTGTATATTAAACTCGCTAGTCAGCGTTCACATCGGGCTCCATCGGATGTCACCAAGCTGTGAAAATACAACTGGCCTGCTTGTCCTCAGAGAAACAAAATACGCAATTTTACTATGATTGGATGGTTTCCTGCTGGCATAGTTACTTTGGGAAGGCAAAGACACATGTAATTTGGGATTCCCTGAGTGCTTTGTTTTGAAAAAGCAGGCACAAATTTCTGTACATAACTTTTCCTGGGGCAATAATTAAACAAAACCTACACACATCTGTGAGCCTCTGCAGAGACAATATACACCACTTTTGGGGCTTGCAGGCAGTATATAAGACATCAAAGTAAAGAAAATAAAAATAATAAATGTTTGGCTTGATTTTTATGTGCAAACCTCACAGGTAAAATCTACCTGTGGAGTTTGTACCAGTGTGGGCAGTTTATTTTCCCCAAACCTAAAGGGGGAGGGGGAGGGAGAGATTACTTGTCTGCGTTAAAGGAACTCTACACAATTTTTGCCAAATAAATGTTAAATGGAAAAACCTTGCATGATTTTCCAAGAAAGGCACGTTAGTTAATGGAATACGAACCATGGACATGCTTGCAAAACACCTCATTATTATGTCAATTTAATAATGCAGCTTGCGTTGAACTTTGCAAGCTTTGAAATCATCCCAGAGGTGTGTGGGAAAGAAAACTATAATCCTCACCAACCAAAGAGAAGACAAAAGTGCAAGAAGTAAAACACCTACATAATAGTACTTAAAAGATCACTCCACTGCCATACCAAACCTACACCAACACCACCCTTTGGAGATATAGGACTGGTGAATTCCAGATCATCTGCTAAGAAATCCTCAGTGATCCATGATGTCATTCATGAACAGCATCTTGACATTTTAGGAATAAGTGAAACCTGGCTAGATGAATGCAGAGGTTTACTACTGGGTGAATGATGCCCTAACAAGTTTCAACAACCAACATCAACCAAGACCAGAAAGATGAGGTGGAGGGGTAGCAGTCCTGATTTGGAATACAATCAAACTGTACAGAATTACCATTCCCCAGCTAAATGAATCAGAATCTATTTTAATCCAGCTAGAAGAAACCAGTCTGACTACTCATAGTATACCGAGCACCTTGTAACAACACATCATCTATGGAAGAACACCTTGACCTGATTATACAAGTAACCCTGAATTATCCTAGAAGAGTGATCACGGGGGATTTCAATCTAAACATCAAAATCCCAAGTACCACCATAGCTGTTTTCCTGGACACAGTGACAGAACTAGGATTCACACAGGTGATCAATTCTCCAGCCCATGAAAATGGTCACATACTAGACTTCGTATTCTACAAAGGGGTTGACATCCCAGAATATCAGGATAGCAGTATTGAAATAACACCCCTATCACAGACAGCCCAATTTCTAATTAAGTTTTCCTTAGGTGACCACCTGAAACAAACAGCACCTCCCAGAACTTGGAAGCGAGATTAGAGACAAGAAAATGCTGACTGCTGAGAATTTCCTAGAGGCCTTGGACTATCCCTCATATGAATAAAAGACAACTACAGTGTCACAACAGGTTGGTATTTGGAATACACCCTTAAGTGTGAAAGATAGAAATTGGAAAGGAGATGGCATAAATCTCGCCTGGATGAGGACAGGCTAAACTGTAGGAAACACATGACAGAAGTACCACCAAGCCTCAACAGCAGCCAAAAAGCAATATTTCTCAATGCATTTAACTGGCTGTCAACTCAACCAAGCACCTGTTCAGCATAGCAAACAGCCTACTGCAACCCCCACAACAGAACCAGCCTGCACAGTCAAAACTGAACTGCAATGATTTTGCTGCATACTTTGCCAACAACATTTAAAGTCTCCACCAAGGTCTACAGGCAGTTCCACCCAGTCTCCAAGCTGCTAACCAGGAGCATACAATACTTGCCCACTCCTGACACAGACATATGGGACCCTCAATCTAAAAAGAGAGAAGGGCCTTAACAAAATTCTAAGACATCTTCAACCAACTACCTGCTCCCTCAACCCCTGCTGCCCATCAAAGATAGTGCAGCAGGCAAGCAGGGGCCTCACAGAAGGTGCCACAAAAATCATTAACTCCTCTGGGCAGTGATGTCCTTTGCTAAAGAAGAACAACCTTGACCATGACAAACTTGAAAATTATCAGCCAGTATCTAAAATCCCATTTCTAGGAAACCTTATAGAACAATCTCAGTGTTAAGTACTGCTAGATTTCTCAACAGCTTTTGACACTGTGGATCACAATATCATGCTAGCACAACTGGCAGAAAACATCAATGGAACAGTACTTGCTTGGTTCAGATCTATCAGACAGGCAACAGTCCATGCTAAGCAGCAAGCACTTCATCGCCACCATAGGCACTGACCTCTGGGGTACCACAAGAATAAATACTGTCACCTATTCTGTTCAACAGGAAACACTGTCACCTATTCTGCAAACAGGAAATGAGGGCGGGACCAGAGGAACAGCTGAAACAGAAGCTAAAGCAAAGGCAGTCTGAAGCGGCGTCCGTGCGTGCTGGACTTCACTGTTGCCGGCGGAGCAGGAGGTAAAACGTTTTAAACAACAGCTGTCACTTAGGAAGGGCTGGGGCACCCGTACATGTCCTCCTTGCACTTGGGGGCCACAGAGACAGACGGAGGGAGACGCTGGGCAGCGGAAATCGGACGGGGGGGGGGGTGCGGAATACGGACAGGAGCGGGGCCGTCGGACTGGAGTGAGGAGGGGATCCTGAGACAAGAGAGGGGGGAGGAGGAGGGGAGGGAGGAGGAGGGTGGAGGGGAGGGAGGGGGAGGGGGGATGGGTGGGTCCTGGAACTCGGAGAGGGAGGGAGGCAGGTGGGGGGAGCCTGGAACTCGGAGGGAAGCAGGTAGGGGGCATGGAACTCGGAGGAGTGGGGGCCTGGACATCGGAGGACGGAGGGAGGGAGCCCTGGAACCTTGCTAGCGCCCGTTTCCTTTCTGTTGGAAACAGGCCTCTTTTACTAGTACCCAATAAACCTAACTTACCCACAGCCCTGAATAAACTGACTTCCTGTCTAACATCAATTCAAGAATGGGCTAAAAACAACAAACTCTGCCTGAACCCAAGTAAAACTGAGCTTGTGTGGATCCCTAACACAAGTGGACACATACCTGACATCAAAATCTCTTTTGGGAACTACAAACTCTCCCACATATCACAAATCAGGAACCTTGGAATACAGCTAGATTCAACACTTACTCTGATTCCCCAAATCCAAGCAACCGTCAATGGCTGCTTCTCTTCTCTCCGTACATTGAGAAGCAAGTTGTGCATGCCATGATAACATCAATACTGGATTACTATAATGCACTCTACACTGGTCAGACTACAAAGAGTCTTCATCAGCTCCAATTGATTCAAAAATGCTGCAGCAAGACTAATAGAAGGTTGTAAGCAACATGACATCACTACACCATTTTTGCAAAATCTTCACTGATTATCAGCATAATACAGGGCTAAATTTAAAACTCTATGTCTTATCTTTAAGGCCCTTAAAAGAAATGGCCCAGAGTACTTGATGAACAGGATCTCTCTACACACACCTCCGAGATCACTAAGGCCTCCTCCTAACGAGTATCCCTAAACACACCCTCTCCAAAAGATATCACACAACATGATGCTCGCCAGTGAGCCTTCTCCCGAGTAGCCTCCACACTCCGGAATGCACTCCTTGAAAGTCTTTGCTTAACACAAGACTATCTCTACTTTAGGAAGCAGGTGAAAGCTTAGCTCTTTAACTAGGCCTTTAATGGAAGTAACTAAGTTGCTAGTCACACACACACAGGGCATGACACCGGCTACACATACTAAAGCAGGGCATGTTCATCCACTCCTACCCTAGCTAAGATAATATTCTAGCACCTTTCTGACCTCATGTGCCTTTATTTTAATGTCCCCTTATTTTCTTACTCCTCTTATCTGTATGTTCCATCTTTGCTTACACCCTATGCTATCAAAATGTTTTGTGTATTGTGTTGCCTTTGTATTATTTAAATATTTTTTACTGCTGTAATTTTTTGACCTATGTTTGACTTATTCTTGCTGTACACTGCCTTAAATGAATTTCCTCAAAAAGATAGGTAAATAGATCCCACGACTCTGCCTTCCATTATACTGATCCAAAGCTCTGGAATAACCTGCCTCTCTTCATTAGGAATTCGACCTCTCTGCTAACCTTTAAACAGGCTCTTAAAACCCACCTCTTTTGTACTTGCTTCTCCCTTCCTACCTAATTCTCTTTGTATGTCGTTTTAGCTGCTTTCATTTACCTGTCCTGCATTGCCGCTTGCTTTTGAACTGTTGACTTTTATTGTAAGCCGCTTAATATGCCTGCTGTGTAGGCTATTTTCTTTTAAACCTTCCAGTTTTTAATTGTAAACCAATAGTGACCTATGTGTAGACCTTTGTGCAGTATATCGAAAGCACACAATTAAATAAAATAATAAATAAGTTCCTCCAGGAGCATTTCGTAACTAACATGTGGCCCAATGCTCTCCGAGGGCATCTTAAAGTGACCAGAGGCAAAGTTAGGTAGCAGCTTGACAACTAGCTATAGTATCACATGAATATCACTAAGGGTTTGACTGGTACCATTTTGATGCTGGCAGCCTAAAGGGTACAAAAGTAAGGGGGTGGGGTCACTCATATAGCCCCTTACTAGGTAGCAGATATAGGGCTGGTAGGATTGGTGGTATCCAGGGGGAGGGGTCCAGTCTAGTGGTATCTTCCCTAATTCCCCTTTAAGATGGCCCCCCAGGAGCATCTGGCTCTGTGATAGTGGCCCGATGCTACTGGGGAGGAAAAATAATGCAGCTTGCAATATTGCAAACTGCATTATGTTTTACTGCAGCAGTTACTACTAACCTGTGGTACTGAGTTACCACAGGTTAGCGATTGCCATACTAAATTGAACTGTGGAAACATATGTTTCACCATAGCTTAGTAATTTCTTCCCTAAATGGCTCATCTAATCTACCCATTATTCCGGAATGTACTAAGCAGGATATACCACAGCTATCAACCCTAGAAATCTGACATGTGTAGGATGTCAATGCTCATCCTAATCAACGCTGGATTATTAATTAGTTCTCTTCATTTTGGGTAGATGGCCGTATCATTTTCCACAACTAATGAGGCTGTTGCTGGAACAGTCACCTCATGTGTTTCCTTGTGACAGTATTAAGTCATCAAAAGCCTGCTTGCATCACCCAATTTATTTATGGGTAGTTGGAGGTGGTGGGTACTAGCCCAGCTAGCCCACAGCCTATTAAGTTTCTAGCTTCATCCATCTGCCTCCCTGTTGTCTCCTTATCACCTTGCTAGAGGATACTGGACTAAGTAAGCAGTTATTACCTACAGTTTGCTAATCTTGGATTAATATGGCAAAAACAATTCTTTATTGAAAGCAGATAAAGGACAGTTTCAAGGAGTGGTAAATAATTTGGCAGCTTCTAATACTCTAGAAATTCAACATGTCTTCATCAACATCTTTTTATCTGCTATTGAACTAGTTAAAGGGAGATTAAAGGATAACAAAAATTTAGAGGGGAAATGCATGTAACACATTACAACCGTGGTTCTCAAACATGTCCTGTGGGATTCATCAGCTGGTCGGATTTTCAGGATATCCCTAATAAATATGTATCTATATACCAATATAAAAAGGGCTATCAAATAAAATCAATCTACAATAAATATAAATCAATACATAAGTACATCAGTATAACCATACCGGGAAAGACCAAAGGTCCATCAAGCCCAGCATCCTGTTTCCAACAGTGGCCAATCCAGGTCACAAATACCTGGCAAGATCCCCAAAAAGTACAAAACATTTTATACTGCTTATTGCAGAAATAGTGGATTTTCCCCAAGTCCATTTAATAATGGTCTATGGACTTTTCCTTTAGGAAGCCGTCCAAACCTTTTTTAAACTTGTTGAAAATATGAAACACTAATAAAAAAAAAAACATTGAAGAAAACACAATGATCAAAACTCAAAATGCATACTTCTTTATTTTACCAAAATCAATATCCTAAAACGCTCATCATAAAAATCCTTGCTGAGAAGAAATATTCAAAGCCTTTCCCCCTTCAATGTTTAAAACAATGTTAGTGTTTCATATTTTCAAGAAAGTACATATTAATGAATATGCATGAAAGATTAGCATGCCTACTATCTCCATTATAGTCAAATCTGTCATGCATATTCATTAGGGGTACCCTGAAAACCAAACTGGCTGGTGATCCCCCAAGGTAGGTTTCAGAACCACTGTTTTACAAAACATAATTTAGCTTTAATAAATGAAAGCTGTACTAGACCACCTTATTGTATATTTTTAAACCTATCCCAGGGGAACCCCAGCCCGTCAGGTTTTCAGGATATCCACAATGAATATGCATGAGAGAGATTTCCATGCCAAGGAGACATCATATGCAAATCAATCTCATGCATATTATGGAGGATATCCTGAAAACCAGACTGGCTGGGGTTCCCCCACGACAGGTTTGGGAATCACTGGTGTAGACGCTATATTCGTGCAGAAAAGAAAATGCGTGGTTGAACAGGACACATCAAGGATCTTTGTGTACCACTGTGTCTCTCTTGTAAGCGCTGTTCTTGCACAAAATGAACCTTATATTTTGTTTCTTACAAAATAGCTGAAATAGCATGAGTTTGAAATTAGTGTATTAGTATTATCAGTCTACAAGGATTCAACCTTAACTACTTCTCCATTCTCATCGCTCTCATAAGCCTTCATTCTTAACTATTTTTAAAAAGCTAAAGTAAATGTCACCAACTCACCTCATGCTTACATTAAAAAAAAAAAAAAAAAAAAAAAGAGCTCCAAGTTCCTTATACATTCCCAGTAGGGGATTTAAATATCAATAGGGAAAGGAGGTTTGCAGGGAACTGTAATTGTCTAAGTGGCAGAAGAATATTTTGTGTACCAAACTAGAATTAGGGGACCCACAGAGGCAGATGAAAATAGGGGCTGGGTTGGAATCATGTTTTCAAAATAAGGGAAGTGGTATGTTGACTTGGAGTGAAGCTGAATTCACAAAATGATAGGAAAAATCATACATGCTCTATCCTTCTCTGACAGACACTTCCAAATTTGGCTAATTCTGCTTAGGTATTTAGACTGAAAATTTTAGTTCAAAGTATACTTTCATAGCACTGAGACTGTGATAACCTCTATACTGCTTATAGTAAAGCCTTATCAAGTAGCAGTCAGAATGTAATTATTGTTCAATTCGATCTGTCTGCTTCATTCAACTTGGTTGATCACATTTTGTTGTCTAGGTTGAGTGCTATAGGGCTATGAAAAATATTTTGAACTGGTTCAAGGGTTTTTTGACCGCCTGAAGCTATAAAGTGCAAAAGGCTGGTATTCTGTCAGCTGGTTGGACTCCTGGTTGTGGGGTGTTACAGGGCTCCTCCACTGTCTTCTTCACTGTTTAATGTGCTATTCCAACCTCTGGGCTCCGTGCTACAAAAATTTAGGATACCATATTTTATTTATAAAGATGATGACATCATTATATTGTTCCCTGTGATCAGAAACTGGACCAGTACACTGAATGATGAGTTGTGTACAAGTAATCGAGGACTGGATTTCAGTTCACCGACTTCAACTGAATACAGAGAAGTTTTTGTGATTTGGTCTGTTCGACATCTAAATTTCTTCAGCATTTTTCTAGTGGAACAAACACCTTTATCTTTGAATTTTGTTCCACAATTTTGGGGGTGGAGATGGATAGTCTACTAACTTTTTCTAGTCATGTTAAATGGTTAATACGAAGTCATTCCAAACTTTGAGGAAATTGAGAACGATTCATAATTATTTTGAACCAGCTAGTTCAGAATATTAATTCAAGCATTAATCCTGTCCAGATGGGATTACTGTAACATTGTTCTCAACAGCTGTATGAAGTTGCTTATCAAGCGTCTGCAACTTATTCTGTATATGGCAGCATGATTGATTTTTTTCAGTTGGTAGGTTTGAGCCAGCTACTCCATTGCTGGTGAAATTGCATTGGCTTCCTGTGGTAGCCAGAGCACAGTTCAAAATATACACCATTTTTAAGATAATCTATGGTGCCACACCATCATATTTCTGATTTGATTAATTTTTTGCATGATAATTCAATAAGTAATAGAAAAATTCACAGTCAGATGATGCTATGTTTTCCATCAGTAAGATTAGTTAAATCGAGGAAGCTGTTTGATTCTTCATTATCAAATAGCGTTGCTGTGGAATGTGTTACCTTTAGAGGTTTGCCTGCTTAATAATTATCAATCTTTCCGTACAGCAAAAGAATGGTATGATGTAAGTCATTAACACTACTGCAGTTGTATTCCAGGGATTTTCATCGACAATGTTTTACATTTTAATATTTTGTGATAGTTTGTTACTTCTGGAAGATTGTCTCTACTAGTCTTTGTGCGTAATCCGCAATGAACTAATTTTTGGTATTTGCAGACTAGGAGACTTTTATTACATAACATAATATAGCATTCAACCATTTACCAGCTTCACTCAGAGAGGAAGCTCCATTTTCTAATAAATACAAAATACACTCGATTGTAAGTACATACCAAGGACAAGCTTTTTACAGATTCAACAAAATAAGACTTGTAGCAAGAGCACAGAAGACTAAAAAAGGAAGCCTTGGTATCGAATGTCAAACCATTCCAATTACCATGCAATGTAACTAGTGTAAGATCTCATGAACAAATCATACAAAAGCAGGAAATAACATACATGCAAAAGGAGTTTCAGGCAAACATCATGTCAAATATGTTTTAATCTGTAAAATAATTGATGGCAAAATAAAATATTTACATCACATCATACCATGTAAACAATTGAAAGTCTCTGTACAAAAGAAATATACATGCAAAATTAAGTATAAATGTAACTGAAATCAAATGAAAACAAGAACAAAACACACTTAAAATAAAATGTTATGAGTTTGGTGTGAATACACATATCCAGTTTTTAATTCATTTTTCTCTTCCCCTTTTTTTTTTTAAGAGTATCTGTACAGCTTTACAAAAAACCCCAAAACCCAAATACAAAAATAAATAAAATACACTGGAAGCTGTCAAGCTGAAATCAGCTAAACCAGTCTATGGCTTATAACTCCAGGAGTCTAGCAGTGTCGGTAATGCAGGCTTTGAGGGAAGATGCAGCAAAAACGCACATTCCAGGGCAAAAATGGTTCTAGATTAAACCAGTACAATATTCCCATGTTCTCACTGAGAAAAACAGAGGTGATTTTTTTTTTTGCATAATACTCTTGATAAAGCTGTTCCTCTGTTATATTAGACATTGCATTTCACACTGAAAAATTCAAAGTGAAATTATATTCCTCTTTTTGTTCAGTAAAATGAATCACAGTATTGCAGACCAATTATGTTGGCCAGACACAAATAGAACAGCCATATAAAACAATGTTTATCATTGTGTAATTCATAATTTGTTAAACAAAGGGCGAGAGTCCCCACAACTGTGCTCTAGAAAACAAGTTAGTGGGAAAATCCCAAAGAACTAAATGATAGGTAAGAATTTGTGAAAAAACCCTTTACACCATTTGGGTATTTTCAAATAATAATATGATTAATAATAACCACCACCACTACATGAAAGCAATAATATATTTGAAGTTTGAATCCCTAGTTTTTATTCTGTTTAGATTTCATATCCCAAATCACAATTTCTACCAAGATTAGTTTAAACTTATTAAGATTTAAATAAAAGTTACTTTTAGCCAGTGGTGCAGTGATTGAAAATACAAGAAAAGAACTCCTTCACACTCTTTCTCTCTCCCTTCTACCTGGACCCACACAGAAAAGCATGAAGCTTGCAGTGCTAGTGTTTTTTTTTTCCATATGTTTATTACAGTTACAACAGAGGTCTTCATAAATAGTTGCATAAAATGTTAAAGCCACAACATTGCACATGATATGAAATAAAAACAAACTCCAATGAGTGTATTTATAGTATTTTCATTCGCCTGTAAACTGGTCTGCAAACAGACTGGTGGGCTACCAGCCAAGAAAAAAAAATCCTTTATTCGATGGGACAAGCAATAGCTATCCCAAACTGAAAACTGATTCCTTTTCCCTAACTCCCCCCTCCCCAAACTCTCGGTATACCAGCTCCTAATTAGAATATCATCAATAAAGAAGAGGGGGAAAAATAAAATTAGCCAAAGGCAGGTAACAGTCATATATATACAAGTAAGGCCTATAATGTTATCAGAGCAAAATGATTCATTCTATTTTATGTAAAAGTTTGAGGTTAGATGCACTGAAAAAGCAGTGTCTGGTTTTAGTGCATTGTTATATGAGATAAATACAGGCGGAGGCAACTGGAAAGCTCAATGACCAGGTGAAAACCAGACGTGTATAAATGGCGGCCATTGATGGGCAGCAACCACATAGGCAACTATTTTCAAGGTGTCTTTTTTTTGTTTTGTTTGTTTTTGTCATTTTGTGTTGAATATCAGCCTACTGAATATAGGCACCTTCTGTTTTTCCTTGAATAAATGTTGAAAAGGTACAAGTAAAGGTTTAACTCTTTAGCAAAATTCTTTCCTTATTTGTTTTAAAAAATAGTGTTGTACAATTATTTTTTTGTTTACTCTCTCTTTTTTAATATTTTTTTTTTTTTTTTTTTGCAGAAACCTGAATAAAATACTGTGAGACAGCAAAGGCTCTGGTCTGCCTCTCGCAGGATACAACAGTGTAAGTTCTTCACGCCTTCTCCCCAAACTTGATTGGCATTGCTGAATCCCAAGAACCGTTGTATACAGGTTCACTTGGAATACAATTTCACACAAATAACATTCCAGCAGCTGATCAGCTGTTAGTTTTTTTTTTCTTCCTCAAATTTAAGTTAACAGGTGATTGGCAGGAGAGTACCATCTCCAAGTTGATTGGCAGGTGAAAGAGAATAAGAGAAACACAACTACCTAGTTAGGTCAAACTCTGGGCAAGAGCCTGCTCTGCAAAAAGTGTTTCATGCTACCAATGGGACGAACATCATTCTGGTGTTTCCGGCGCTCGATAAATGAGGTCAGTCTTAGTATATCAATGCTGCAAGTACTCTTGCTGTTGCCTGGCTGCAGCCATGGCTCCTGAAGGGACAAAGTAGCAGAGGGACGATGAGAAGGCTCACCTTGCAACAGCAAACGGACAAATTCTTTGGCCCTCTGGCTAACTCCTCTGAAGTAGTCTTCTGGAAAACTGAAGTCTAGGCGGCAAATGTTCAAACATGTTTCTTCCACACTCTCATCCAGGAAGGGTGAGACACCACTGAGGAGGACATAGGCAAGCACCCCAACGCTCCATGTGTCCGAGGTGAGGGAGACTGGGTTTCCAAGTATGATCTCAGGAGCTGCAAATTCTGGGTTCCCCAGTAACTGGTGAATGTAGTAGGTGGTGTTCAGCTGCACAGTATCGCCAAAGTCAGCCAGTTTCAGAGTTGGCTTGGCTGTACTATGGTCCACCAGGATATTTTCAGGCTGGGGAAAAAGAGGGGCAAGTTCAATTTAGGATATTAGAGTCTGAATGCAATGCATGCATGATCATCACAAAATAATGCTATACAAGTTATGTACAATCCTGTTCATTAAGAAGTGGAATCTAATTTAACAACTCTAGTCCTTCTTGACCCTGTATTTTCTAACTCTGACAAAATGTCCTACCAGAAAGCAAAGGAGTTGATCTTCAGCGGGATTATCCAGACAGACTGCCAGATGTTGGAACTCCTAAGCATTCTTACTAGGGCATTCTTAAAAACTCTGAGCTTTATAAACACATTGCCCTCATCTCAGGCTCTGTCAAATAACATCACACAGAACTAATTTTTGCTATTAAAAAGAATTAAAAAAGACAATATAATGTCACCAGATAGTCAAATGAATTATTCTAATTTCTTTCAACAAAACTTTAATGATATCTCTTCATATTCTCCAGTTTTTCAAGAATCGTTTTGTATTCTTTACCTCTGACTTTTCTACATTTTTTGCTGTTCCTCTGGCCCTGATGGTTTCTTTTGTTCAGTCACTTTTATTTATATATCACATTTAGCATTACTATTATATTATCTCTATTTTTATTTTTTTAATATCTTCCACTAGCTTCTTTATTAGCTTTAATTTTAAGTTTAACTTTTTTGATCACTTTATACATATATGTTTTTACTATAACTTTGTAGTTAGCCACCCATTCCATTTGATTGCCAGCCAGAATTTAATTTATAGACAAAAAGAAAGTGGAACTCTGAACTAAGGTGGTGGGGTGAACACATAGATACACACTCACACTCATCCTGTGAGTAAACAATGCAAGGCTGGCACTGGAAGCGGCATGGGGGAAGTCCTTGA
Organism: Microcaecilia unicolor; assembly: GCF_901765095.1. Classification (NCBI taxonomy): domain Eukaryota; kingdom Metazoa; phylum Chordata; class Amphibia; order Gymnophiona; family Siphonopidae; genus Microcaecilia; species Microcaecilia unicolor. Next base: position 375,725,298 of record NC_044031.1, on the reverse strand, counting down.
CAAAGCCATCCTGGCGAAACATGCATGTCGGACATGCTAGAACCCCTGGTCCGATTACCGACTATTAAGTTAAGTACCCTAAGTTTAAAAGAATAAATAAGATAAAAACTTGATTTTAAATATTATGATATTCAGAAGCCTATGAAGATTTTGGTGCAGACGTTTCCAACATTAAGTGAAGGTTGGTTATGTGCACTGCTGAGGCAAATAAGAGATATATCATAATGAAGGAGTAAACTGCCTATGGAGGATTAGGTGGAGTATAAGTGTGTGTAGGAACTCTTGAAGATTTTGGTACTGGATGTGGTAGGGTCCCTAGAAGACGAAATTAAGAGTCTGCTGAATACTTGGGTTTTACATGGTTTCTGGCCTGACAGGGCTATTCTGATAGGTAAACTGAGTTCATATATACCAGGGAGACTACTATAGTCTCATCAAGGAGCATTACCGGCTTTGCTGTCAGTTAAACACATTAAACAAATGACTGTGCTCTAGGGCTTTCTCTAGTGCACTCCCAGGGTTGTGGAACATCTTTTCTGAGGAATTAGGAGTCAAATTTTATTGCATTCTGCAAGAAGTGGAAGACATGGGTTTTCCTGGGAGAGGAAGAACAGATGATGTGAGATTTGTTTCTGGCATGGGAGATTTGTTGTTTTTTTTTTTTTTTTTTGGGGGGGGGGGTAGTTTCGGAATTATACTGATGGAAAGAGATAAAGTTTTGAATTGATAATGTGAGATGTTTTATGTATTTGTTGTGAACTGCTTTGAAAGTTTTAACATGTAGGCAGTAGATAAACATTTATAACAAAATAAATTGTATGCTGCCTCCACCACAAGTCTGGCTACTCCAATAATGGTCTTAGGCTAGGGGCCATGCACCAGAGCTCTTTCTTGAGCCCTGCAATTATGGACCCTGAATCCAGTCACTAGATGTCGCCCTTAAGCAATGACGGCAACTCCCTTCTCCTCACTTAGCGCTGTGAAAAGGTTTTTGCCCCCTTCTGATTTCTATTATTCCATGTATACCACATTGAAAGGTTTCTGATCTTTAAACAAAAACGTAATACTAGATAAAAGGAACCCGAGTAAACACATAACACAGTTTTTAAGAAACAAAGTTATCTAACATCCATATCACCTATGTGAAAAAGTAGCTGCCCCTTAAACTTAACTGGTTGACCCAACTTTATTTTTAAATAAATTTTCATTATCCACACAAATTAATAAAAATCAAAAAGTATGGATAAACAGGATAATGAACAGTTTTCTAGAAATATATCACCCACTCTCCCAAACCACCTGCTGAAAATTGCATACAACCAAGAGTCCTCCCACACTACCCAAATCCATTAATGAGTGGGTTGCACCACCTTTAGCTGCAATAATTGCAACCATACACATCCTATAATTTGATATCAGTCTTTCACATTGCTGTTAAGGAACCATAGCCCACTTTTCTTTGCATAACTACTTTAATTCAGATGCATTTGTAGGTTTTCGTGCATTAACTGCTTGTTTCAGGTCCTGCCATGGCATCTCTTTTAGATTCAAATCAGGATTTTCACTAGGCCAATTTAAACCTTTAATTTGGTTTCTCCTCAGACATTCAGATGTAGACTTGTTTTTGATCTTTTGTTTTGTTGCATAACCCAATTTTACTTCAGCTTATGGACAGAAGACTGGACATTTTCCTTTTCTGTTACAGTTCTGAATTCATGTTTTTTTCAATAATGGCAAGTTTTCCATGTCGTGAGACGGCAAAGCATCTCTCCACTATCACACTACCACTACCATGTTTGACTGTTGGTATGATGTTTTTAATGTGGAATGCTGTTTGCACTTTAGGCTAGCCATAATGGGACCTGGGTTGTCCGAAGAGTTCCTTTGATGCGTCTATTCATAGAACATTATCCCCAAACCCTTGGGGGATCACCCAGGCGTGCTTTTGCACATATGAGTAAGAATTGGTGTTACTATTGGATACCAGTGGTTTCTGATTTGTTACTCTCCCATGAATTCCATTTCTGCTCAGTCTTTATTATTGTGGAGTCATGACCTTAACTGAGGCTAGAGAGGCCTGTCAATGCCTTTGATGTTCTTCTGAGATGTTTTGTGACTTCCTGGATGAGTTATCGCAGCACCCTTGGAATAATGTTGGCAGGCAGGCCGCCCTTGGGAAGATTCATCGCTGTTCCAAGCCTTCTCAATAATGGCTTTCACTGTAGTTCAGTGGCATCCCAGAGCTTTAGAAATGGCTTTGTAAGCCTTCCCAGACTGATATTTTGACAACTTTTTTTCTCATCTCTTCTGGAATTTCCTTTGAACGCAACATAGTGTTCTTGTAGAAACTTATTCTCATGGTAAGGTTGAAATATAATGAGGTTTAAATTCAACAGGGATGGCCATATCAAGCCTGGCTGTGTTCAATCAGCTGAATTTCATTAACAATTAAATTAGATTCATTGGTTAAGGGGCAGTTACTTTCTCACCTGTGAAATGAGTGTTGGATTAAATAAATGACCTAGTAATGTATAATGTGTTTACTCCGGTTCCCTTTGTTTAATATTACATTTTGTTTAAAGATCAGAAACAATTCAGTGTGACACACATGCAATTAACTGGCAAAATTAGGAGAGCGTAAAAACTTTCACAGCACTGTACATACTCTCTCAGACATAAACATACACACATTCTCCTCTACAGCAGTGTCAGCCAACCCAGGAAGTGAAAGGCTCAACCGGGCATTGAAGAAGGGGATCCTAGGCATGGTAGTACACAGTCAATGGGTTGGCTTGCCCTGTCTTTTTGATACATTTTTATATGTTAGAATTTCCCTGATACAGGCAAATCTACCCAAAGGGGGCATCTTAGACTAGTCTTATTACTGGAACACTTGTATTATTATTTAGGAAATTTTAATATCTATTTTCTTTCTCTTGTATTTCTTCATATCAGTACAGGTACTTCACTTGACTGGATTTAGAGTTTGACTTTGTCAAGGAAGGGCTTGACCTGCCACATGATATTCAGCTTGCACTTTGGTACCCACACTACTTAATTTGCTCTTGCTCGATATCCACATGGTGCCACCTCTTGCCTATTAACATCTATACTGCCTACTGACTTGCATGGCACGTTATGAAAACCTTCTTCTTCATGGCCTTATGATCCGCAGTGTATGTTTCTCCCAATGTGGCCCCGATCTGAAAATATCTTTTGTCCAAAGAGCTGTGAAAGACAGTAATAACAGCACTGCCTTAGTTTCCAATGTCTGGTGCTTGGTAGGGGACACCATTTATAGGAAAAACTGGCTGTAGATCCTGGACTCATTCCCTTTTTCTTCTGGGGCTCCTCAAATGATAACTAGAGGTGCTCAAATGCTAAGTACAAAAAAAAGTTGACATTCCCATCTCTGTGGTCTTTCCGTCATTGGCCGCATGACTGAAGTAAGGGAAAACCACTTGCTAACCTGGCTTCTAAATACATTTGTGAAGAACTGATGTACAAGAACAAGCAACAAAAGCAGGCCAAACTCCTCATGACAAACAAACTTTTGCCCAGTGTGCAGCAGTGGCCAAACAAGCAGCTAGGAATTATTAGGAAAGGGATGCAAAAGAAGACCAAGATTATACTGCCTCTGTATTGATCCATGGTGTGACCTCACCTTGAGTATTATGTTCAATTCTGGTCACTGTATCTCAAAAATGATATAGTGGAATTAGAAAAGGTTCAAAGAAGAGCAACCAAAGTAATAAAGAGATGAACTTCTCCCATATGAGGAAAGGCTAAAAAGGTTAGGCTTCTTCAGCTTGGAAAAGAGATTGATGAGAGGGGATATGATTGAGGTCTACAAAATCCTAAGTGGGGTAGAAATGAATCAATTTTTCACTCTTTCAAAAAGTATGAATACCAGGGGACATGCAATGAAATTACATGGAAATACTTTTAAAACAAATAGGAGGAAATATATTTTTCACTCAAAGAATCGTTAAGCCCTGGAGCTCATTGCTGGAGGATGTGGTAACAGCAGGTAGCATATCTGAGTTTAAAAAAGGTTTGGACAAGTTCTTGGAGGAAAAGTCTATAGTCTGCTATTGAGACAGATATGGGGAAGCCACTGCTTGCCCTGGGATTGGTTTCTGCCAGGTACTTGTGTCCTGGATTGGCCACTGTTGGAAGCAGGATACTGGCCTAGATGGACCACTAGTCTGACCCAGTATGGCTGTTCTTATGCTGTTGAACTTTCACTTGTTTGCCGATATCCTGCCTCCAAGTTCTTAACTTGACATGCTAGATAATTTTCCTTGGTTCAACCCCCTCCCCCATGCATTTCTTTTGAAAAGGTACCAAATTTACCCTCTCCTCCCTGAATCACCCATCAGCTCTGAAAAGTTGAAAAGTCTGATGTTCCCCCTCAAAGACTAACTTTTTTGGTGGAGTTAAGTCCATCATTTTTAAAGTTGTGTGGGGGAGGGGCAGACACAAACTTTGCCCCTCTTTCTCTGTCCCCAAGGCTTTTCTCAGCTTCAAAGAGGTTAAGTCAGACAGTATCCCTAAGCACCCACTATCACAACTTTGGTGACACTAGGTTTAACTGTTCCCAAGTTAAAAGGGGGAGGGGCATACAGATAAAATCACAAACTGGATCACACACAGGTAGTCACAGTGTGATCTCATAAGTCTCTATGTTCTAGAATCTGGAGACTTCTGTTTTAAATACATTAAAAGGTAACTTTTAGCACTTATGTGAAATGTCAAAAATACTGCACAATTTATACCGATTCCAAAAGTGTGAGCGTGTGCGTGTATAGTTACCTACACTACAACTCTGTCCCAGCTCTGGCCAAACTATGCCTCCAGGAATACCTATGTGTGTGAAGTATGCACTTTCTTTTCTATGTGTCTACTGTTATCCCCATGTTATTTTACAAGGTCCATTTCCATCATGCTAAATATTTTATCAAATTACCACCAAAGAGGTAATTTTCAAACTTATTTTCATTTGCTCTCTGCTGCTGCTGGAAATGGGTTCTTTGAAAAAAACTGATCACATTTTGTAGGATAATACATGTGCCTATGTTTACTGCATTTAGTAGAGGAATTCCTGCATGCAGGTTTAGGATGGAGATTGCAACAGCATTAGTATTTTCTAAAGTACATGGGCAGAAAAAGTAGATGAAAGTGACTACAGGTATTATTTTTTAGAGTGAGGTTGTGTGTGAACTTTCACTTTGAAAACTGGAGCAAAGTTCACAGAAGATGTACCTGTGGATTCCACAGCTATGTAGGTAGTACGGAAAAAAAAACATTTCTTTATAATCTGGATAATCTCTCAGCAACACTTGTCAGTGAAAGCATGGCTCTTGAATTTACAACCAGAAATTCTACAGATGTGCTTCTAAGGGCATGGGGGTCTCGCAATATATGAACTATAACAAAAAAGTCACCTTTCCTTCTGGAAATATAGAAACATGACGGCAGATAAGAGCCAAATGGCCCATCCAGTCTGCCCATCCACAGCAACCAATATCTCCTCCTTTCCCTAAGAGATCCCAAGTGCCTGCCTCACGCTTTCTTAAATTCAGACACAGTCCTCATCTCCACCACCTCCACTGGGAGGCAATTCCACACATTCACCACCCTTTCCATGAAAAAGTATCTCCTTACTCCTGAGCCTATATCCTCTTAACCTGATCCTATGCCCTCTCATTTCAGAGTTTTCCTTTATTTGAAAGAGGCTCACCTCCTGTACCTTAATGCCACAGAGGTATTAAAATGTCTTTATTATTTCTTCTTTTTCCTGCCTTTCTTCCAAAGTATATATATATATATATATATTGAGAGCCTTAAGTTTGTCCCCATACACTTTATGAAAGAGACCACTGACCAGTTTAATAGCTGCCCTCTGGACCGACTCCATTCTGTTTATATCTTTTCGTAGGTGCAGTCTCCAGAATTGCATACAGTATTCTAAATGGGGCCTCACCAGAGACTTACACAAGAGCACTATCACCTCTTTTTACCTGCTGCCCATTCCTCTCTCTATGCACCTGAGCATCCTTCCGGGTTTGAATGTTGCCTTTTCTATCTGTTTGGCCACCTTGAGGTCATCAGACACAATAACCCCCAAGTCTCGCTCTTCTGTTGTACACAGAAGTACTTCACTCCTTATACTATACCTTTCCCTTGGATTTTTGAAACCTAAGTGAATGACCCTGCATATTTTAGCATTAAACCTGAGTTGCCAAATGCTGGACAATTCTTCAAGTTTTGCCAGATTTCTCCACATGCCATCCATGCCCTCTGGGGTGTCTACCCTATTACAAAGTGTGGTATAGTCCACAAAGAGACAAACCTTACCAGACAGTCCTTCTGCAGTATCACTCACAAAGATGTTAAAAAGAGCAGGCCCAAGGACCGATCCCCATGGTACACCACTGATAACATCCTTTTCCTCGGAACAAACTCCATTTTACCACTACCCTCTGTCTCCTTCCACTTAACTTGTTTTTAACCCAGTCAGTCACTTTAGGGCACTCAATTTATCAGTCTCCTAAGATGATTCGGTCCTTAAATACAAGTTACTCTCTTCCCAAAACCAAATGGGATTCTACTCACCTTTAGGTCCAAGTGGGCTATTCTGCAGTTATGGAGGTACTGCACAGCTTCCAGAATCTCCCTGAGGTACACTGTAACTTTCTCCTCAGTGAGGTTCCCCCAGCGCACAACATATTCCAAGAGACGACCTTGGTCAGCCCTGTCAAATTAAAGACAACAATTCAACTGAATAAAGAATTAAAAATAATTTACTGCTGAGCATCACAACATTACTATATATATGTATTTTTTAAAATTTTTGCTGATTACCAAGAGGGCAAATTTAAAAGCCACTTTTGCACATAAAGCAGTATTTTGGGTACAGAACTCTGCCTGTCCCCACTGATTGAAAACACAATATTGAAGCACACACCCCCTCCCCCCCCACTGGCAGCAATACAGTGGAAGGACTCCAGCTTGGCTTAGACAGATCAATGCCAGAAATAGTTTTTAAGGTTGATGATGTGGAGGAACTGAAAGAAATGTCAGTGAACCTGAAAGATGTAGAGCCAAATTGATAAATTAAAGAGTAGTAAATCACCTGGACCAGATGGCATACACCTTTGCGTACTGAAAGAACTCATACATAAAAACTGCTGACTTGCTGTTAGTGATCGGTAACCTGTCGTTAAAATCATCTATAGTACCTGAAGATTGGAGGGTGGCCAATGTAATGCCAATTTTTAAAAATGGTTCCAGGAGTGATCTGGGAAATTACAGACCGGTAAGCCTGACTTCAGTGCAGTGCAAAACAGTGGAAACTATTATAAATAATAAAATTGTGGAACACATTGTGATAAGTAAGAGGCTGTCCTATCCGGGGTAAGCCACTAGATGGCGCTGTTCCCCTAAAAATGTCCAAGGAAAATGTCCGGGTGAGCCACTAGAGGGAGCCAGTAGGGGCCGGGATAGGTGGAGGTTGCTAGGACTGGGGAGAGTCCTGGGGGTGGCAACAGGTGTAGCCGGTTATGGGCTGGGTCCTGTGTAGCTAATTAACCCCTTTATACCCACCTGGGTGTTGCAAAGGGGAAAAGGAAGAGAAGTGAGCTGGCAGCAGAAGAAGAGAGATTCCCCCTGGAAGATACTGGCTAACCTTATGGACTTGTGGTGGACTGGGTGTCCAAAGGAGACAAGCAGGCTGAAAATCCTGGGGTAAGAAGGCCCTAAAGCATTAGTGTTGGACTGTGTGTCTTCAGTACTTATATGAACTGTGTGTTCAAAGGACTGTGTGGCCCAAGTACTTGTAAAGAACTGTGTGTTCAAGGGAAGGACTGTGTGTCCCAAGTACGGGCAAGAACTGTGTGTTCAAAGAAGGGGGGACTGTGTGTCCTAGTACTGAGAGAAGCAGGCTGCAAAGCCTGGGGTTAGAAGTCAGTACTGAGCCCATGTATCTGTGTGGGGAGACTTAGTGTGAAGACCTATGAAAGTATAAAGTATTAAGCTAGAAGAAGTGTGCCCAGGGGCTGGAATAAAGAGTTGCCTGAGGAATATGCTGTTGGTGAGACCTGTCTAATTTGCTTAGTGAGAACCAGGTCACCCTGAGCGAGAAGGGGTAGCCCACTAATCTGCATATGATCTGCATATTGAGAACCAGGTCACCCTGAGTGAGAAGGGGGATATCACAACATAGACAAACATGGTTTAATTGGACATTCAACATGGATTCAGCCAAGGGAAGTCTTGTCTCACCAATTTGCTTCATTTCTTTGAAGGAATAAATGAACATATCAATAAAGGTGAGCCAGTTGAAGTAGTGCATCTAGATTTTAAGAAAGCTTTTGACAAAGTTCCTCACGAGAGACCCCTGAGAAAATTAGAGTTATGGGATAGGAGGCAATGTTCTGTTGTGAATTATGAATTGGATATTGGACAGAAAACAGAGAGTAGGGTTAAATGGCCATTTTTCTCAATGAAGGATGATGAATAGTGGAGTGCCACAGAGATCTGTACTGGGACTTATGCTATTTAACATATTTATAAATGATCTGGAAATCGGAACAAGTGAGGTGATTAAATTTGCAGATGACCCAAAACTATTCAAAGTTGTTAAAACCCATGTGAACTGTGAAAAATTGCAGGAGAACCTTAAGAAATTGAAAGACTGGACATCCAAATGGCAGATAAAATTTAATATGCACAAATGAAAAGTGATGCACATTGGGAAGAATAATGCAAATCATAATTACCTGATGCTAGGGTCCACCTTTGGAGTCAGCAATCAAGAAAAAGATCTAGGTGTCATTGTAGACAATATGCTGAAACCTTTTGCCCAGTGTGCGGTGGCGGCAGCAGCCAAAAAAGCAAACCGCATGCTAAGTATTATTAGGAAAGAGATGATAAATAAGACTAATACTACTGTAATGCCTCTGTAGCACTCTATGGTGCAACCTCACCTTGAGAATTGCATTCAATTCTGGTCACCACATCTCAAAAAAGATAGTGGAATTAGAAAAGGTTCAAAGAAGAGCGATCAAAATGATAAAGGGGGATGAAACGCTTTTCATATGAGGAAAGGCTAAAGAGATTATGGTTCTTCAGCTTGGAAAAGAGATGGCTGAAGGGAGATAAGATTGAGGTCTACAAAATCCTGGGTGGTGTAAAAGTGCTTCAATTTTTTACTTTCAAAAAGTACAAAGACTAAGGAACACTCAACGAAATTACATGCAAATACTTTAAAAACAAACAGGAGGAAATATTTTGTTTTTACTCAACAAATAGTTAAGCTCTGGAACTCATTGCTGGAGGATGTGGTTAACAGCAGTTAGAGGATATAGATTTAAATGTGGTATGGACAAGCTCCTGAAGGAAAAGTGCTATTGAGATAGACATGGGGGAAGCCACTGCTTGCCCTGGGATTGGTAGCATGGAATGTTGCTGCTATTTGGGTTTCTGCCAGATACTTGTGAACCAGATTGGCCACTGTTGGAGACAGGATACTGGGCTAGATGGAGCATTGGTCTGATCCAGTATGGCTATTCTTATGTTCATCCAAGCACAACTGACAACCCATGCCTGCTTAGCAGGGGGCAAAGGCTGAGGGGGAATGAATCCAGGGGGTTGAAAAAAAAATGGCAGCAGTGCCCTGAGAATCTCATGTCCCATACCTGGGGGTTCTTGCCCCATCCAGGCCTCGAGTCCTACCAAGGCCCTCTAAAATCACTTTGGCAATCACGAGCTCACCACCAAGAACGTAGGGTCTTGATGCTGTGGTAGTTGCTACAGTGCTAGGCAACTACTCTGGGACAGCTTCAAAGACGTGCGGAGCTGCGCCTTACGGCCATGGCCATGCCCTGCACATAGGGCAAGCTGATCCAGCTGTGCCAGACATGAGACTGCCACAGGAACCTGCAGCACCATGTGGGTATGCTGCCGGTCCTTCCACCAGATCAGTGAAGAAAAGAATTCTCCCCAAACAGCAGCCCAGGAAGTCGCAGGCAAACCAGTCCTCCCCCGCTGGAGCTCTCTCTCTCTGTAGCTTTTTAAAAATTTGTTAGTTTGGGGGTTTTTTATTAACAAAATGTATTTGGCTGCAACAGGCAACCTAGGCAGACCCAGCAAAAGCTATTAAAAAAAAAAATCTTTGCACCACAGGCTCCTTTCCTTCTTTGAAAGGGTAAGAGAAAGGGGATGAGACTTGATATACTGCCTTTCTGTGATTACAATCAAAGCATATTATATACAGGTACTTATTTTGTATCTGGGGCAATGGAAGGTCACAAGGAGCTGCAGTGGGAACCGAATCCAGTTCACCTTCTGCAGTTACCACTAGACTACTCCTCACTCCACTCCACCAGAGCAGGTGAATAGCACTGCAAGGGACTCCAGCAGCATCAAGATTGCTCACCACTTGGTGATCAGCTCATGATGTAATGAAGAATCAAGGGCCCAGGGACCTCACAAGGTCTGGACCACATGCTGAAGAGACCCAGCCCACTGGCAAGCGTCTTGAGCTCAGGGGTAGAAAGACCCCTATTCTCAACCAGGCAGCAGCCTATAGACCGAGCCTGGCAGAGAAAAACACCAGCCACAGGGATTCAACCAGCGAGAAACCAGCCAGTCTGGGCCCATGGGAATCAGGACAAAAAAAAACAAGAACAGCTGTACCAGTCCAATCTACACCATCTGCTGCTAGTAACCTGCTTTTACTGGTGTGATTACTGGAATCTGTGTTTTTCTCTACCTCCATCTGCTGGTCAAGTGGGAGGGGGGGAGGGGGTATAAACCATTAGTGTGGACTGGTTTAGCAGGAGGGTAAGGAACAAGCTTTCAATTAATCCAATGAGGAGTAAAATCTGACCTAACCAGAAGGGTCACTAGTCCCATGAATAGGATTGTAGGAGGAGGATGATCCAGAAGAGAAAAAAAGAAGAGAACCAACTTGACCCATAATCATCGCTCTCACCTAACCACTACACCCCAAAAAGTGTAAAATTATTTTGAAATTACACATACAGCTCAAGTACAAGGATATAGCTGGTGGGCGTTTCAAAGGTGTCAAGGAGGCTGATGAGCTGGGGGTGCTGGAGGCTCTGCAGGACTCCGAGCTCATGGGTCACTTGGTCACGCTTCATTAACTTCTTGTTCACAAACTTAGTGGCTACTGCTTGCTTGGTTCCCTTCTGATCACACTTCTTCACGACAGAAAACCGGCCCCTGTGAGAAAGATCCAAAATCCTGTCAGATACATTAATTCAATGTTTCATCAACTCAACAGCTTTATATGTCAGATCATTTTTGCTTCAGATTTAGTAATATGAATGCAAATGAACTACACCTGAAATGAATATTAGCCCATAATAGGAATCATTGAGAGTATCAGCTGCCAGAAATACCTTTGTCCATTAGAAATATACGCTTAAACGTCACAAAAGACAACCATGTTTGTTACTAAATAAGATAATAAATTGTGCAATTCCTTTGTTAGTCTCACTGTTCCCTGTCCTGCTGTAAAAGAAAAAGTTCTGCATCTCATTTCTTCATAACAAAATAGTAGGGATGTGCATTTGATAGCACACATTCAGTTTAATGTTGCATCTCAAAAGGAGACATTAGGTCTTACCTGATAATTTTCTTTCCATTAGTCCTCCCACTACGCCACAACCTGTGGAACTCACTGGCCTCACGTGATTTTTGGCCCACTCTTCCCCAAACTCCTGAAGTTGTCCTCCCACTGGAGGGCCAGCCTTGTGATGCTCTGGAGGCATTGGGCATTCTAGCTGATTGAGAGGACTTCCTGTCTGCACAAAAGGAAGACTGGTATGCCTGAAAGTGGGACTTCTGACCATATTGCTCATGACCAGGCCAGTACCGTCTTGGTGTCTCGAAACTGAAGCCCTGTGAAGAGAAGTTACCAGAAGCTTTTGGCTTATCCTCCAGCAACCACTGTGGCTTAGTTTCCCTCAGTTCTTACACCAAGTTACTGAGATCTTCTCCAAATAGCCACTTGTCTCAAAAGGGTAGTTTAACTAGATGCGACTTTGACACTGCATCCACTGCCCAATAGTTGCAGATGTGCTGTGACAGCCAAAGATATACTGCAGGCCATAACTTGTAACATGTCATAAATAGCAGCCGCCAAGTAGATCAACCCCACTTCCAGCTGGGCATTATGACGCTCGTCTTGTGTTGCTGACTGCTTATGCCACTTCAAGTATGCTCTTGCCATGAATGAGCTGTACACTGTCGCTTGAAGGCCCAAAGAGGCCACTTCATAGGCTTGTTTCAGCAAGCCTTCTAGCTTCCTATCCTGTAAGTCTTTTAGGGCAATGCCTCCTTCCACTGGCATGGTGGTCTTCCTGGTTATGGCAGTGACTAAGAAGGCCTCCCTGAGAAGTTGAAATTTAGCTTCCTCCTCTGGAACTAATGGGTGAAGATGAGCCATGGCTCTTCCCACTCTCAGCCCTGTGTTCGGTGAGACCCATTCTGCTGCAATCAGGTCCTGAATGTCTGGATGCATTGGGAAGGCCTTAAAAGGACATCTAAGCTTTCTCATTATCAACAAAGATGGAACTCCTGATGTTGAAGAATTAAGCTCCTCTCATTGGAAAGTACCACCACTGCCTCAGAAATAAGAGTACCAAGCTCCTCTTTATGAAACAAATTCAGTACTTTTGGATCATCCCCCTCCTCAGGAGAGAGCTCTCCCTCCTCTAACGGCTCCTTCAATGATGGCTCCTCTGAATAGACCAAGGCCACATCAGATTAGGAGGAGAAGCAGAGACAGTCTCATCTACCTACTCCTGCAGGTCTAAACCCGATCTCTTAGGAGCCGGAGGGGCAGCAGGATGAGAAACTGAAGCACCCTGCAGCAAATCTATTCATCCCTGCTTTTCTACATAGGCCAGGTGTAAGAACAATATAAACTCAGGAGAAAACAAAGATCCCAAAGCAGCGGAATGCTCTGTCGGATCCTGAGGCTATAAAAGGGAGACTGTGCTCTGGGCACGATCAGACAGAGGGTGCTCCTTACTGCCAGTTGGCCCCAACAAAATAGCGCCTGTTCCCATGCTCTCCTGCATCAAACTGTGCACCGGCCTTGCTGAAGAGCCTGAAGATCCAGGCATATGCGCCAAATCCAAAGATGTGCTGCTGTTGCTGACCATTTAGTCTGTGTCCCGTGGGATTCCCAGCTTGCCCACACTGCAACACCCTGAAGCCTGCGGGTCCAAAAGCAGGAACACTGTTTAACTGCCTCTGTGGGATTCACCATTCACTCTGTCACCAGCGCAGCAAAGTGTCCCAAATGCTCAGTCAGGATCCCCCCTTGCACCAAATAGAACTTGCAGCCTTCCAAGTGTTTCTGGGTCAAACTTTAGTCAGACTTGCCACTGCTGGCTGCTCCCCCGAAGTTCACGGTCTCCAGAAATCTAACCACAGATGAGAAAGGCTCAGGATCAATACTCTGTCCCATGCTATCCAGCAAACCTTTCTTTCTGTTTTTTAGGTTGTGCTGGAAAAGGAGAGCTCCACTGGGGAGAAGTGAAGGAAGGGAAGAAGTAAATTCATGGGGCACCAGAGACAGGGATCTGAAAGCCTCCAGATACGACTCTGACCAACTGGACCAGGAGCAAAGCACTCAGAACCAGAGGCTGAAAAGTGTGTCCATCTGCTTGCTGGAGACAGAAAATACTAAGGAACTGGACTGGATGCCAAGAGAGATATGTTTTAGCTCAGTTTTCAGTTCTCCATCTCCACCTGCTGGTTGATGGACACAACTACCCCACTGGTTCTGGAATAGTGTGGAAAACCGAATTCATGAGAGACCAGTAATGCCATCCTACAAAAATTAATGTATTATTGACATGCTGCTTTGGCTCCAGTGGAAAATCCTCCTAGTTAATCTTAAGCCCTCTGCTCTTGTAATCCGATTTCAGATGTGAATTGGGGCCCTAAAGTGAGTACCGATAAAACAGAGATGGGTCCAAAAAAGAAAAGAGTGGTGGGTTAACCCTGTGGCCACCTAAAGGGTCTGTCCCAGCACTCAGGCCCAATACCACCTGTGCACGTGCTGTACTCTGGGATACCCTTCCTCCCACCTGCTGAATTACGTTTGCCTCTGGGAGAGCCTCCTACCTGCAACTTAATTCCCTATTGGTTTCTAAAGACACTGGGGCCACATTTCCAGGGGTCCCACAGTTCCTAGAAAGCATCCACAGACCCAAAACACAAACTACCAGGATTCTTAGTCAGTCCACGACAGCAGAGTCACTAAACTAATAGGTTTATTGTTACAGTAAAACAGTGAACGTTTGAAAAAAAACTAGGTGAAAAAAGTACAGCAAGCAAAACAAGGATCAACATTAAAACTATTTAATACTTGTTACTACCTGGGTAGCACCTGGGGAGTTAAGGAACCATAGCTGCTCACAGGTCATAAAATATAACTGCTCACAGGGCCTCAGTGAAGAAATCTCTCTTTCTTCTCTCCTTATCTGAGACTAAAGATTAACTCATAGCTAGGCAGGAAAAAACTGTCACTTCTGTAACAGCTTTACACCCCCCCCCCCCCAGTCACTATCTGCCGATCAAATAAGGGAAATGCACTTAATGAAATAATTAATACAGTTCACAGGCTTGGAAAACCACAGTTTCACCACAAGTGGATCTTAAAGAATATTCATATTTTGGAACTGACATATTGTAGCACATTTTCTGGAGTTTACTGTGAGGCAGTGTGTGTTTCTGGTGGTTAAAAATACAGTGAAGGGGATATAGGGTGCAAATATATGCACACATTACTCTTCATTCTGAGTAGACAGCAGGAGTTTGCTGATTTTACCAAGTACCTTTTGGGATTGCCGTAACAGTAAATGGAGCCATAATTATAGTGCATTCTGTACTAGAAGCCCTGTGGAAGTTATAGCAAGCAGACCTAAAAATCCTTCCCTCAACTGCTTTGCAATGAGAGACCACCACTAGGAGCAGAAAGGGAGAGGAGGAAAAAAGGCTGTGAAACTGCTCCAACAATGAACAAAGGGGTATGCTGTGGCTCTAACGTGTGCCGTTAGCAGCCACCGAGAACTTCATGCAAGTGTATTACAATGAGCTCATTAGTATTCTAATGAGAATTCCGGGCGATGCACAGCTCCAGAATGCCTAACTCTAACAAGCTAATTTTATGGCTGATCTGGAAGAGGAGGGAAACACAAACAGGCAGTTTGAGAATTCTGGCGAAGTTCTTCAGCTTGCTTGTTGCAAAACTCTGACAGAAAACAAACAGTGCTGGAGACCTAATATCCCATGAGAAGGCAAATAAGAACCCTCTCAAACGACAGGATAAATTATTATTATTATTATTATTTATTGCATTTGTATCCCACATTTTCCCACCTATTTGCAGGCTCAATGTGGCTTACATAGTTTTGTTATGACATTGTCATACAGGGTATCAGATACAATTAGTGATGTGCAAAGATTAAGTGAAGGGGAGAAAGAAGGAGAGTGTTAGGCTGGTAAGTATAGAAGGTGGGTTTTCATAACTGGGTGGTTGGTGAGGTGGATTAGTATGGTTGTGGGTTCTCTTTGTATGCCTTGTTGAAGAAATATGTCTTCAGAGATTTGCAAAAGTTGTTTATGTGCACACCTGATACTGCTGTAAAGATTATTTTGTTTTTAAATTTTATTTGTTGCATTTGTATCCCACATTTTCCCACCTATTTGCAGGCTCAATGTGGCTTACATTATGCCGTAGTGGCGATCGCCATTTCCGGGATGAGAAATACAATTTTCTATTAGTACTCTGGAAAATATCCTTACACTGGCTCAGGAGAAAGGAAGAAACAGCAGGAAAGGAAAAATGGGAGGTGGGAGGAGAACACTCAGACACCTTCGGTTCCAAATAAATGAACAGGCTCTCCATTATTATTATTTTTTATATAGAGCATACATTTTCAAGAGAGACACCCTTTCCTCAACTGAGGCCCAGTTTCTCCATCTGGCTCAGGAGTAATCCAACTAATTTAGAAGTTATACAGTCAGACTATCACTATCTGCTGGGACAGAGAAATACTGAGGAGCTAAGGCTGCATGGAGTCCTTATAGGGTAGAGCTCACATTCTTGTTCTCTGTCTACATTTGCTAGTTGACAGCATAACCCATAGGTTCTGGACTGGTCTGGTGTGGATGCTAAGAAATATGCAAACAGGAGAAAAAGCTCTTTAAAGGATTAGATCAACAAGCAAGGAAGAACAAGTGGTAAATGCACAAATACAGTGGGAAATATAAAGTGTTACTATAGGAACCATACCTAGACAAAGGAATAGTTTTTTTTTTTTTGTTACATTTGTACCCCGCGCTATCCCACTCATGGCAGGCTCAATGCGGCTTACATGGGGCAATGGAGGGTTAAGTGACTTGCCCAGAGTCACAAGGAGCTGCCTGTGCCGGGAATCGAACTCAGTTCCTCAGGACCAAAGTCCACCACCCTAACCACTAGGCCACCTGAAACATAATTAAGGTGAGGAAAACAAACTTCTTCCTGTGAGACTGTTATTGGAATGCTTTGATGTTTCACTTATGTATACTGTTATTTATCAAAAGGTCAATATAAAATCCCAAATCCTGAATATAAATGGACCAAGATGTAGGGT